>NC_041351.1:9412523-9585023 GCF_004354835.1 Perca flavescens | reverse complement strand
AGTGTGGGCCTCAAGATGGCGCCGTTATCCCAACAAAGTTAATTATACTGAACATGAACTCTGACAAATATCAAAATGCTCTGTTCCGATGTAAATCTGGATAGTGGATACTTAATAGAAATTAATACTAACTCGTGTCATTTCAAAACTGTAGCTATTTAACATAATCCAATGAATTATAATTAGCTCTTTTACTTTTACATACTTAAACATTGTTCATATTATTTAGACTTGGTAAATTATGAGGCTGGAGTTTCTTGTGGTAGTGTTGCACTGGACTGAATTACTTTTTAAAAGTTCCAGAATTAAATCAACTTCTTGTGGACACATTATAGGCTTCACAAAACTATTTTTTTTGTACTGGATCATATTATACTGTACAGGTGATCATTTTATATTTATATATTTTATATGTGTCTACTAGGGCTGAAAATAACAATTATTTTATTTACTGATTAACCTGTTAGTTGTTTTCTCAATAATCGGTTATTGCTTGTCTCCAAAACATCAGAAAACTATTTTTACTTTTAACGATAACAATTAATGACAAACCAATAACGATTATTTGATGATCCAAACAGGCGATTCATTTTCTTTACTTATTTAAAGCATTGGTGTACAGAAAACGTCTTTCATGAAAAAATAGGAACAATCTTTTCATGTGTGGTTTTCCTATCAGTGTTGAATGCTGAACATATTCATATTCACACAGATCATCTTGCACTATTATGATGGCTATCTGACTCTTTTCCCTCAAAATATTCTCAGACACATTCCCCTACTTTTCCACAATTGTCTTCAATCAGAATACGTCATGTTTTATGTAGAGTACGTTTTTAACTCTCACGTGTCCTGCATTCATCCACCCCAGTGAGTGAGGCATGCATGTGCGTAAATGTATTTCTGTGTGTGTTTGTCTGTCCCTGTCCCAGTGTGTATGATGTGTTGTGGCCATGAATGCTCTGAAATAACTGTGACACCCTCAGATTCTTCACGGGTCGCAAACCTGCTTTTGGCTTGACCTTTATCCCTACGCTGAGCTGTAAAGCTAATTCTACTTAGCTGTCACCTATCACCCATTTATCTTACTGTAGCGAGCGAGAAAGGAGGTGGAAGCATACCCACAAAATCCCCCCCCCCCCCCCCCCTCCCTACGCACACATACACAACATGATGGGGCTATAGGCTCAAGCCCAAACTGTACTGGTTATATCCAGCCCTATCCTCTATTATTTTCAGAAATAAAGCCCCAGGTCCCTCATGTCAATATTTGGAGGTGACGGCTTGTGGAAATTTATCTACCGTAGACTGAGCTTGGGCAACGAGGGAGGTGTACTCATTACAAAACAATTCCCTCCTCCCTTTTTTCATTTCTGGCCCACAATTGCTACAACTACATCCACAGCTCTCTCCCCTCACACACATTTCCAACTCCCATGCATACTCATGCTGTCTTGTCTGATGTTAATCACTCGATAAGTGTCCTAGTGTGTGTTATCATGACCGCACCACACTGTAGTTAAAGTTGATATTGCCAGTAACAGAACCAGGTTTTATGAGCCATAACAAGTCGTCATTAAAAGTCATTAGCAAACATCAGCATCGTAAAACGGCCACAGTCGGTCCCGAGAGCCCCACAAGAGCCGTGAACAGAGAGAGATAAAGAGGCATCTGTAAGCAACACAGTGCAGCGATGGGGAACTGTGATAAGCTGGAGAAAGTGGGAGACATCCTGAGAAGGAGTTTTTCCGGGATCACTGTTGGCTTCTGTAACATTAGCCTACACTTTTGTCTGTGTGTGTGTGTGTGTGTGTGTGTGTGTGTGTGTGTGTGTGTGTGTGTGTGTGTGTGTGTGTGTGTGTGTGTGCGTACGCTTGTGTGTTTTGTTTCTCTCAAATGCCTTCCAGCATTCCTTGCCTGTGCATGGAGAGGGGAGAGTGGTGTTTTGGAGAAAATATTGAATTAGAGAAAAACAGGCAGAGAGGGAGAAATGAAGGAGAGGGAGAAATATTGACTCCTTCTGGGAAGTAGCGAGACGGCAACGCCTTTCCAATAACCATAAACCCACTGGGCTGAAAATAGACGGGCCAAATGAATAAACGAATGTGTTCATCCCACATGAGCTCTTCTCTTTCACAGAAGGAGGGGAATAGAGGTGACCCCCCCCCGCACCCCCCTGTCCCCCGTCCCTCGTCCCTCTCCTCCTTCCCCTCTCTCTCTTTCTCTCCTCTTCACTGAGGCCATCATTTTTTCACCATGACGAGAGATATTAACCGGAACAAAACAGGTGTTTATGGGAAGCCTTCCCTCAAATGAGGTTTCTCATTCACACACACACACACACACACACACACACACACACACACACACACACTTGCACTTCCGTGGGCTGTGTAAAGGTGTCGACATCAGTGCCTGCGAAACTAGAGTAACATCTGTTTCACATTTCACATTATATTCCCCCCGTCACTTCATCTGTCATGGGACATGTGGACATGCTTTAGCACACGCGCGCACACACACACACACACACACACACACACACACACACACACACACACACACACACACACACACACACAACACACACACACACAAACACACACACAGATGGATTTCTCTTAAGATGCAGGGGAGTCTAAATTCTTTCTTTTCCTTTTTTTCAAAGCAGAATCAGGGTACTTCTCTGCCACTATGGCCAAAAGTATGTGAGTAACTGAACATTGCACCCATATGCAATTGTTGATCATCTCATTGGCTGTGGCTACAGGGATTTGTTCTCATGTCAAGTCAAGACAATTTTATTTATACAGCCCAATATCACAAATCACAAATTTTCCACAAGGGGCTTTTCAGTCTGTACAGCATACGACACCCTCTGTTCTTAGACACTCGATTCGGATAAGGAAACTCCCTAAAAAACCTTTAATGGGGAAGAAATGGAAGAAACCTCAGGAAGAGCAACAAAGGAGGGATCCCTCTAGCTGGATGGACAGACATGCAGTAGATGCCGTGTGTACAGAATAGACCAACATAGTAAAATTACAGTACAGACAATCATGATGACAAAATTAGAGATAGATTGTAAACGTTCCCATACAGCCTCAAGAGCATTATTGAGGCTGAGCACGGATGTTGCACACAACGCTCCAGTTCATCCCAAAGGTGTTTGATGGGGTTTAGTTTTGAGAGCTCTGTGCAGACCAGTCAAGATCTTGGAAACCCATTTCTTTATGTACTTCACTTTGTACAATATGGCCATTGTCGTGCTGAAACAGGAAAGTGCCTTCCGCCAACTGTTGCAACAAAGATGGAAGTACACTCTAAAGTATTGTTTGCTGTAGCACTAAGATTTCCCTTCATTGGACACCTAAAACTCAAACCATGAACCCTAGACCAAAAGCTTGCGTCCACATACTTTTGACCACATAGTTTAGTTGTGGTTGTGTTTACAAAGCTTTTAGATATTATTTTGTTTTTACCCTGAATCTATGGAAGTGGATTAAGTTTGTTAGTGGTTCTCTGAGTATTGGAAAATGACGTGTGAAAAATCACTTCACTTGCTTCCACTGAACTTGCTGTGAACAATTTTCATTGGAACCACTTTCTACCAAGTAAAAGTCCCAATGAAAACAAATGGCTTATAATAAGTAGAAAATTGCCTCTGGAAAGATAAAGGATTTTAAAATGCTTTGAGTGCTCAAACTAAATTTAACTATTCCGAACCTCTGCACATTAATTATTTACCAGTTTTATTTTTTTTGTAATTTGGGTGAAGTGTCCCTTTAAGCATTGTGGTTCAGATAGTTATTGTATGAGAGTATGAGGCAGGGTTAACCAGACCATCAAGATTACCCGCTGTAGTAATCAACTGCGACCACTATCGCCTGTGTGCACTTATTCATTTCATCCTTCATTCATCCACTCACTGACTTCTCCTCTCTCAGTCACTCATTTTGTTCATTCAGCTGTAATTATAGACCATCAACCGTCTGTACAATTTCACTTCCGAGAACAGTTGCATCTGTCTTTTTTTACCTCCTTTCTCCTCCATTCATTTACCAGACCTTCAGTTCACCCCTCACAGCGTTCCTGTCACCCTCCTGACCCTCTTTTCACTCCTCCATCCTGCTTTCCTACATTACCCACTCCTCTCTCTCCTTTCCCCCTTTCTCTCTCTCTCTCTCTCTCTCTCTCTCTCTCTCTCTCTCTCTCTCTCTCTCTCTCTCTCTCTCTCTCTCCCTCCCTCTGGGAAGTCATGTGACTTCTCTGAAGCTGAGCCCTATAAACCAGCAGTACTTGGGGGGCTCAGTGTCTATATAGCTTTCTGATTGGCTCTTGCATTTAGATGCTGTTCACTGCTTGGCCACGCACACACTCACACAAACACACCCACACACACACACACACACACACACACACACACACAGAGCGGACCCCCTGTTTTCTTCTTTTAGGAACAAATGTGCACATTAAAAACAGAGATTGTGTGTGTGTGTGTGTGTGTGTGTGTGTGTGTGTGTGTGTGTGTGCGTTCGTGCGGGGTGTGTGTGTGTGTGTTTATGTGTTGAAATGCCACCTATTGCAGGAAATGGAGTATTCGAATGAATAGTTTTTATTCTCACAACCACTTAAGTATGCACACACACATACACACTGAGCCTGAGAAGTGCCATTTGTTTCATTTGGGGGGATTCATGCCGTGGCAGGTCACTGGCTGAATGGACTCGGTGCAGAGGGCTCAGCATTGAGGCTTGTTGCTCTGTTTTGTTGAGACGAAACAGAGCAGCCTGTCGGTTATTGGCAGAAAAGCACCGCTTTTTCAAAATATTCAAAATGTCATGTTTGGATTGAAGGCTTCTGTAGGTTTTAATTTGCATTGTAACCCTTTTAAAATCGAATGTATAATTTTAAACAAAACTCAGAAAGCTGTTTTGGTTTTTATCTGACTCTGATCTTCCACCTGGTGCTGTATGTGTAGCTTCAGGGACGAAACAAGCTGGTTAATGATTTTGTCAAATGTGGAAACCACTATGGAAGAGCATTGATAAAGAAACGCCAAAGGGCAGTGGAACCGCTTTGATGTTAGTTGCCTCTTTGTTATGTAACTGATTCATGGCCAGAGACCAACACCCTCCCACATACTTTTCCTACTGGTGTCAATTCATACTCGGTTAAATAGACAATGTGTGTGTGCGTGTGCGTGTGTGTGTGTGTGTGTGTGTGTGTGTGCGTGCATGTGCGCAAGTGTGTGTATGTGTGTGAGTAACTACTATGTGCTTTGATTGAATATTTACTTATCAAAAGAGTGTTCTATAAATGCAGATGTTTTCAATTTGTTTATCTTATATTCCATTATTTTAGATTAGGGATGCACCAAACCCAGATTTTTTGGGGTTCTGCCGAATACCGAACCCACTGGTTAAGATTCTGCCGAACCCCGAACCGAACCGAACCCTACTCCCATTCTTAACACAGTAAACACGTTAATGAAGTAAACAACGTCCACAGCAGTGCATTTTTCATTGTATTTTAACTGTAAAAAATAAAAAAGAATAGGCAACATTATGCCTGGCACACAAGTGGGAAAAACTATTTTTGACAAGGCCTATGTTTACCCTATCTCAAGATCCAACCAATATCCAAAATATTAGCCTTTTAGATTTATAATCCCATAAAGTAGGCTGCCCCCACGCTCTATTCACATCGTAGGAAAGAACATCGCTATCGTCAGAAGAGTGACAATTTTAACTAACCAGTGTATGATGAAGGCATGTTGGGTGGGTGAAATTAGAAAGCTACCGTTAGCTAACGAGCAGCAGCCGGCCGTTCGGTCGCTCCGCACCCGCTGTAGGAAGACTCATTTACCGAGAGAACAGCTGACAGCCCGGGAGAGGAACTGTCTGGTTAACACCAGTTTTTAGCTGAGACTGTCCTTCCTTTGCCGTACCTGAAGTTGCTGTCTGTATATTCTTCCATGCACAACTCGTATTCTTTTGGATGTTTCATACGCAAATGTCTTAACAGCGGCGATGTTGTGTATTGTCTAGGGTCCTCGCCACCACGAGACAAATCGGCATTGCAAATTGAACATGTAGCTCGACTTGAATGGCCTTCTTCTGACTGAAAATACTGCCAAACAACACTTTTTCTGAACTATAGTTCCCGGTTTGTTTACAGTTAGAAGATGGCTGTGTCTCATGTTACGTTGTTTTTTTGTACATGCTGTGACTCTATAAATCACAACATGTAAATAGGAACATGTTGGCGTTATTTTGTCACTTATTCGGAGCAGTAGGATTACTGGAACCATTCACCTGCATGTTCTGTGCTGGCCTGATGCCGCTGGAGCCGTCAGACAGCATTACAGCACACATGGAGATGAGAAAGGTATGTATCGACTTGTCTAACTCTGGGGGTTACGGTGAATAAGCTAAATTCCCAATAAGTCGGCGTGTTCCTTTAAGTATTGCAAGTAGTTTATTTTAAAATGTACTACTCAAGTACTAAAAGTAATAGTACAAGTATTGTGTTATGTAGTTATTAAAGAAAGCAGTCAAATTTGGAATATCATATTGTTGGAGTTCAATTTACTTGGTATTAAGACGGTGTATACATGGGTTTCTCGGCAACGTCATCACTGCTTGCGCACGCAACCGGGGGGCAGAAAGAAGACGTGTTTTGTGCTTTTGTGTAGCTAGGTAGTAGTAGCGGCATAGCGTACAGTAAGTCAAAATGCCAAGGAGTTGTTGAGTAGTTAATTGTACAAACAGAGCCGGTGATGGGTGCCTGATGTTTAACATACCTAGGGGGAAGCATGCTTTTGCCAAAAACAGGCAGAGGTTATGGCTTCAAGCCATAAGAGGGGCAGATTGGGGTCATATGCAAGAGTCAGGCTCCCATTATATCAATCAGAAAAGTTGCAGCTTGTTGTTGTTCAGCTAAGTGATATCCAGGGTGTGGTACTCGAGTCCGCACCATAGACCGTTAAAGATCCGGACTCAAGACAAGTTTAGACAGCTAGCTAAAGCTACGCAGATGTTTTGCCAACGTTAGCGCAACAGCGTTAGCCTAGCCTACTAGGTACATATTACGACTACCTTCGGAGTTTACTATACTGTATCTGCTAGTGATGGTACAACCGACTCTTTTACGAGAGTCGGTTCAACCGGACGGTTGTTGGTTGGCCTACCGAGTTAATAGATTCGGTCACCGGTTCGCGTGCCCTCGGCGGCGGCGGCGGGGGGTGATCGCGTTTAACTTTACATATCTATCAAGATAACATTACGTGTATTTGTATGTGATATAGGCCTAATACTTTCCCCTTGGTAATGTAGCATATGAAGAATTTCCATGAACACAATTCTAAAATGCACGAGACATAAAGGCTTCTGCTATCGGTTGATAACTCATACTTGCCGAGAACCTAGACACCCGCTTGATTACATTAGAGTCGAGCGGCCTTTTCCCAGAAATCCTGGCTATTATTTTAAGGCATAAACCAACCATAAGGGTACACTCAGGAATAACCCTGCTGCTAACACGGGCTATTACATTAGCCTAAAATGATAATTATAGCCATACATATTTATCACAGTAACACTGCAAAATTAAAGACCGACAAACAGATGCTACTAAAATCATGTTTTATTTGAGTCAGCAGTTATATACAAACAAAAGGAATACGCCACCGGAATGCATGTCGACATTCTAGCAGCGATGTTTCCCCATTGGATGAATAGCAAACAGAGCTATAGCTAGCTTCCTCGTAACAAGACCTCTCCAGCTCACAAAAATTGATTAAATTGTAATCGGTCAAAAACGTTAGCTTTGTAAGACCATAAAGTATGTGTTATATAAATGCCATGACAAAATTCAAAGTGTAAATATATGCAATGTATGTCGAAAGTCTAGCCACGATGTTTCCCCATTGGAATGAATGGCAAACAGAGCTATAGTTAGCTTCTCATAAGAGAGCTCTCCAGCTCACAAACATTGATTAAATTTTAATTGTTAATTTGTAAGAGCATAGAGTATGTGTTATATAAATGCCATGTCGAAATGAAGTGATTAAGACATTATGTGCACTGAGACAAAAATGCGTTTGCATTATCGGACCAGCTCACCAATCTGGCTTTCTGCCCCTGGTATGCGCACGCACCCTGTAATGTTTGTAAACAGGAAACCCATCTATTACAGGCATTGACATATATACAATGGACCAATAGACCCTGTTGCTCTGGACGGACACCAGTGAAGGCTATTAGAAGCACTTTTCCGGTGATCACTTGCTTTACTGCGCAGCCTCCAACTGACAGAGACAACGTAAATGTGACGTGAGCAACGTGTCTGAAAGTTGTAAGTCTTCTGGTAGCTGTGACAAGAGAAATCTCAATCATTTCCAATCTTACAGAGACGGAGAGTGTAGGTATATAAAAAAAAAATGGCGGTCAGTGTAATCAAAGAATTTCTAATAAGGGAAGAAGTTCCCTTGTTACTTCCGACTTCTGAACTGGTTGCAGTTCCACGAGAGTTCCATATAGGGGGCGCTCACAGGCCAGTGCAGAATGAATGGGACTCTATGGAGCTATACCCCTCAAAACCCACTTTTCTCAGGATATAATTTTTTGTCTAGTAATTGAATGTTGCATTCGAAAGAGGAGGCTAAGAAAATACACACTGCTGGGTGTTAGATTTTTTTAAAGTGGCTTTTTTGTTCTAAAAAGCCTTTTAAAATGTCAATGACGTCATACACATATACGGCCAGAGATACTGCTTTACGTTAAGCTCTGAGTCGCTTCCTTTGTTCTCTCGAGGCATCGACAACACAGCTGACAGATTAGGCTCTCCCTGTCAATATACGTGTTAGAAAGAGGTTTGCTAATGTTTTAAAGACCACACCAAAATATTCACTCTGATATTCAGGTTCTGCTTCGGATGCCGTCAAGCGGGATCTCCGATCGTAATCAGTCCTTCACTGACCAATCAGCATTCATTAGCAGAATGCTAGCGTGTTATGGGCTACAACGACTCACCCTGTAAGAAATCAAAAGGACATAAGTACTCGTTCATTCAACTTTCGACCTATAACCCATGTTGAACTTGCAAAAACTACAATCAAATCTGAGGTTTCTCAACGACAATCGGGCGAAAGAGACACATTTAGCCATCTAGCTCCATAGAGTCCCATTCATTTTGCACTGGACCGCGATCACCCCCAGTGGAACTCTGGTGAAACTGCAACCAAATCCGGTACAATGGGGCTGGATAGGGAGTGGAACGGCTTTCCGTAGACCGGCTTTGGTGTAATGCTAACAAGAGGTGATCGCTTTGTAGCAACAAAATGGCGCCATCGGAGGTTCGCGTTCTGAAGCGAAGCTTACCCCCTTGATTACAGGCAGTCACAAGCTGTACATTGCTGGATATGAAGGAAGTATCTGAAATAAACCCCCAAAAGGTACATTAATGTCACAGCTGTTATAACTACTATTATCTGATATAACAGTGGGTTATTAATCACTTATGAACAAATACTGAAATAAAATGTGTGATGTAGTGGAAAGTTAGCAAGCTAGCAAAATACAGATAAACTAGCAGCTTCACATCACAGGGTGAAACGATTAACATTCAGTACTCATTACAGACTAAAAAACAACTCAGGAATAGATTCATCTGCTGCAACAATAGCTAAATAGAAAGAGTACAAACTTACATCGTCTCTGACTTCTGAACGGGCGACTGTAATGAAAAGCAACATGACGCGATCTCGGGGATTTCTTACGTAACTAGCGTAGCCGTAACTATGCACGTAACCTACACACTCTCCGTAGCGTGAGGAATTCACAACAGTAACGAGTACGTGTCTGTGCAGCACATAAAAAATGGATCGGAGTAACAGTATAGAAAATATGTACTCAAGTAAAAGTGGAAGTAGGAGAAAAAAATAATACTCCAGTAGAGTACAGATAGGACAGCTTTTTAGTACTTAAGTACAGTAGTGAAGTAGCTCTACTTCGTCACTATACAGCTCTGGTGCTGACAATCATGTGCTGTGTTGAAAGTCCTTCCTTATTTAATATGTAGTGCATGATATTTACTATCCACTATTGTAATGTAATGTTACTAGTAGGTTAACATATATATATATATATATATATATATATATATATATATATATATATATATATATATATATATATATATACATGTGTGTTAATTGAGATGAGATTTGTATATATATGGCCAAGGTCCACCTACTCAAGCCAAGGTCCACCTACTAGCTTTTTCTGGATTATTTAACTGCAGTTTAAATCATCACTGAAAAGATTTCCCGTAACACCTGGAAAGTCTAACGGATGGGTGTGCCTATATTGTTACTGGCTGGAAGAACAAAGACCTGGGGATGACCTGAAAGTGTAAAACAGGTTGTGAAAGGCAGTTGTAAGGCATGTTATAGTAGATACAGTTGAATTGTTTGTAGGTGGATTTTGCTGCTGTTATCGCTCTCTATTCACAGCTGTGCTGCGCAGAGATGCTCGGATGCCAAATGGCTTACTGTAACAGCATGGACTCAGACCAAACCCTCTAGTACTCTCAGGTGTCACTGTGTCCCCTCAGCCAGCAAACAGAAAGACAAACTTGAGACTGCAACACACACACACACACACACACACACACACACACACACACACACACACACACACGTAAGAGCACTAACAAATCCACATACATATGTGGTGAGTAAGGGGTTTGGTCATGGATGATACAGGCAACACCCATGAGGTACCTACAGTGATGGAAGAAATACAAATATAGCAGTGTTACAATGAAAATATACTACATTCTCAATTTAACTGTTGTAGTCGTACCATTATTAGAAGTAAAATGTATTCAAGTAACAAAAGTAAAAGTACTTATTGTGACTGAAGAGTCAAGTTGAGTTGCATCTCCAGTCTGGGGGATTTTCATTCTTTAAGATCAGCTGACAAAATAAATGTCAATCAAATAAAATAAGGAAAGATATGGAAAAAGCAAGGAAGAAATTAAAGAGTAAAGGAAGGAAATAAGATAATTGTAATTACAAGCTTTATCTAGAGCTTTCAACCTTGGCATAAGTTGGTTAGTTAAGTTAGTCACAATGAGTTTCAAATGTTGCAGTGTGTGTGTGTGTGTGTGTGTGTGTGTGTGTGTGTGTGTGTGTGTGTGTGTGTGTCGAAATACCACCAATTGCAGGAAATAAAGTATTTAAATAGAGCAATGAATAGTTTTTGTGTGTGTGTGGGGTGGGTGATGCTGCAGTCAGCTTAGAACAATATTGTGGTTTTAATGTGTCACAATGAGTGCAGGTCAAGACTGTGTGTCTTTACAGGCTCACACACAAATACACGCAGGCGTCTTTGAGTGCATCTGTATGCTTCCCATATGTTTTTTATTGATCCGTGTCCCAGTTCTACCCCTCCTGCTCCCTCTTTTTCTCTCTGTGCACTGATGGTAGAGGAATGATGGAATGCTGGAGGGTAAATCTCTGGTTTCCTGGAAGCTTGTCTGGCTTTATCAGAAGCGGCTGTGACAATACTTGAGCTGATGGGCCAACCAAACGTCTTTCCTATAAGCACAGATCAGCCAACAAAAAGCCTTCCTGGAAGAAATAATCAACAAACCGGAGCTCCTTCCTGGAACATCGCTGTGGATTGCTCGTTGCAGGGTATACTCCTAACCCTGTAATATTCTTTCCACCGGCTAGACATCGTTGACATTGGCATGAACTAAAAAATTAAATTAAAAAAGAAACTGTTATAGTTTTTAATCAGACTGCAAGCATGTTACCAATCACTTTAAAAACATTCTCCTTGTTTCTTAACTTCACATTTCCTCGAGTTGGTTTACAACACAATGTTGAAGCTATGAGGGGCAGTGGCCAAACTTTAGTGTGAATGTTTTGATTGTTGAAAAAAAAAAAAGAAAAGACTCCAAACCGAGCTCAGTTGTTTGAGAGCTGGGGTGTTGCGCTTGGCCGAGGACACTGTTGACAACTGTTGAAACACGGAAAGTCATTACCCGAAAATGAATCATGGTGGAAAGACTATGAGTGTGTGAGATTCACGAGAGAAGTGAAGGATACAGGCAAAATATTCCAGCCCCACTAACCAGGCAACTATGGGGAACATAATATGAGTCATAGTGAGCTGAGCTGGCTTATTTGGACTGTGTGTGTGTGTGTGTGTGTGTGTGTGTGTGTGTTAAACTAGATTATTCTGGTTGGATTTTGGGAAGAAGGCTCACTCATTCCTGTTTGTTTCATTTTTGTCTATAATTGCCCACTCAGTCTTCGTCCCATAGACAAACGCTGTCACATGCACGCACACACACAGACAGACACACGCACACACACAACTTGCGACACATTTTTTCCTGTAAGTGTCATAGCAAAATAAGGAACTATGGAACTGAGCTTTTGAATTATTGTTATTACCTGTACTGAGGTAAGCTGTAAAAACAGTTGTTAAACATTGTCCTCTCAATCCCTGTGGCGGTCTGTGGCTCTGGATACAGTGTGAGTGTGTGTGTGTGTGTGTGTGTGTGTGTGTGTGTTTGTGTGTGTGTGTGGAGGGGAGGGGGGGGTGGTATAATGTATGTATGTGTATGTGATGTATATGTATTTTTTTTAACCTTATCTACCTTAAAATAGTCAACAATTCAGTTTCACATCACATTTGTGAGCTGAACTTAATGCTCTTTCTGCTTCAGGTGGAGTCCCCATCACTCTCTCTCTCTCTCACACACACACACACACACACACACACACACACACACACACACACAAAGACACCTCATTCGCTCTCTCGTTTATACACGCACTATCACCAGTCAAGCCGTAAAAACTCAACTCAATTAAAGTGCCTCATTTCCTGGAAGCCAGCCCCAGACAGAACACTAGGTATGCAGGGAATGGGTACTGTGAGTGAGTGTGTGTGTGTGTGTGTGTGTTTGTGTGTGTGTGTGTAATATAGAAATGAAGAAACTCACCTCCTGCTTAATTTTACCAACAGCAATCTACACACACACACTGCATCGGCTGCACACTAAAACCACAGACCGTCATAAATCTCCACCACGTGGACCCTTTCACCTATTTGACCTCTCACACACACACACACACACACACACACACACACACACTCTAGAGGACACCATCCTCACTCAGACCCTCAGGATGTATAAAACCCCAGCTGCATTCCTTTCCAGTTAGGTCCAGCCCAAGTGAGCTCTCTACACAGTAACTGCTGTGTCAATGTGTGTGTATGTGTGTGTGTGTGTGTGTCATGGTGTTAACATAACTACATGCTTCTGGGAACCCTTTTGTTACTATGTGTTGTGTACATCTGCAGGGCATGACTGGCACTGTCTGAAAAAATCATGACCACACCCCTTCCTATATGTTCTCTGATGCCTATGGAATTTACCCACAATGCCCTAGCAGAGAAAACAAGAAGTGATGATTTTATCCCTATATGAATGCTTGAGCTCATAGCGACGGTCCAGCTGTTTAAAGCCTGCCGACAGAATAAACACTGCTTTGTTTAACTAGGAAATCCCATTTGACAGGTAATAATGTGGTAGTGAGGCCAGGCTTTGCTGGAATACAGACTGCCTAACAATACGTTACGGTAAGTTTATATCCTATCCAGTTAATATTGACTCAGTAAAGGAAGAGAGGCAAAAGAGAAGGAGGCAAAGAAACAAACAGTGAAGGAACACACAGGGCAAATGCATTGACTTTTCTAAAAATAGTGCTCTTTAATATAAATTATTGAAATATTTTAGAAATATAAATATGTGCAAGGTTTCCTTTTCATTTGTTTTGTTGTAATGCTTGTCATTTTAGATATTACAGCTTGTATTATGCCAGACTAGTGGCCAGCCTTTTGCGAGAGTCTTTATAAAAGACAAAATGATTCACATACACGTGTGGTCCAAATGGTGCAACACACACTAAAATTGATGTTAGAAAATAAGACTGAGATTTGACCCAAAAACTACTAGGCTATTACTATTTTAGCGCTCTTGTCTCAAGTGGCCACATGAGATCACAATATTGTATGATGTGAAAAGGCTACCACTCCAATATGGATCACAGGTAAGTATGAGCACTAGTCAAACACAGACAAAAACAATTCTGATCAAATCTTGTTTTACAAAAGGCTTTCTTTTTTTTTTTTTTTTTTTTTTTAAGAATCGCTTTAAGGAAGCGTTCCCTTAAAATTCAAACAGACAAACCCAACTGTCCGCTCCTGCTTCAGAGGTAACAATGGAAGGTAAGATGGGGGCGAGAAACCTTTCAGTTGCAGGGATTAAAACCGTCCAGTTCGTTTTCCTCTTTCATGAAAGGCAATGTAAGGAAATCAGGAGGGAGGGCGCAGATGCTCAAACACACAAAAAGAAATACGCTTGAGATGATCACGTTAAAGACAATCACTGTTAGAGGTTCTAAAAGACAGAATTAAGACTCAGCCAAAACTTCCTTATTCACATCTTCTTAGCGAACCTGGCTTTATATTTACAGGAGCAGCTTCCTGTTGAGCCTGTTGATCATTTCCTCTAAGCCTGGGACATCCATCACATCAATGTTTTTGTTTAGCTGTATACCAGTATGTCTCCTCCCCCTTCTCCCCTACCCTAGCCCCCCCTCCCCAGTTCTCTGTCCTTTTCAATTTCCCTTTCCTAATCCCATTTCCCGCTCTTCTTTTTCCTTCTCACCCCCACCCCCTAAATTTCTTGGATCATCATTGTCGTCATTACCAAGGAGCTTTTTACAGTGTCGCTGACATTTTTCCAGCCAGTCTGGATAAAAATAAGTTTGGCTGTTTTGTTTGGTGTTGAGCCAAGGCTTTTGTCTCAGTAACAGCAGTCTGTTTTCTGTTACTGTCAAAGCGCACATGCAACACAAAGGGTTGCAGGAGAAGGTAATGGAGGAGAACCATGAAACAAACGGAGAAGGAGAAGATGCTTTGCAAAGCTTTTTTTTTCCCACGCTAACAAAAACCTACATGCTGGCCTGTACCTGTGTGTGTGTGTGTGTGTGTGTGTGTGTGTGTGTGTGTGTGTGTGTGTGTGTGTGTGTGTGTGTGTGTATGTGTGTGGAGCTAGCGTGCATTACCACCCCTCTCGCTCGCCTCTCTATGAGGCAACATTTGCGGGAAGCAGCAATGGAAATGTGTGTGCCACCACAACACACAAACACAACACACACACACACTCAGACAAACAAATACTGTATGTTCTCTGTCTTGGGCCCCTCGTTTGGACTTTGCCTTTTCTCTGTAACTCCTCCTTCATTCACCCCCTCTGTTCTTTGTTGTCTTTCTTTCTGTCCGGTGATCCAAAGAGTTGTAAATGTCAGGCTGACAGAGGGAGAGGTTTCTTCTTGAGCACATTAAAACCACAGGGATCACTGGTGGCGTATTGATCACATCGTCACTGTCGTCGTTAATATCGACCAATCGGGTTAATCTTCTACGAGGCTCTGCTCTGCGTCAGTCATAGGAAACATTGACCTTTGACCCCTGGCTTTATTTGTCACTCACATTAGTGGTCAGTTTATACAAGGCAGGACGGACGAGGTAATCGTTGGTTACCTAAAATCACACTCCTCATCCCAGACCCCAGGTCAGTGGGAGACTCTAGGTAGGCGGTGTCCGTCAGTGTTGAAGCAGATCTGGGTCACAATTAAAAACTGACCTCACGTTGGCATCTAAGGCTAACTCTGGTCAGTATCTGATAGGGCACATATTCACGTATGCGCTGAGAGCTGGTCTGCAGTCCACCAGGCCCTGGTCCGTATCGTGGAACCTCTGCAGTTCCTGTCAGTCATATTGGAGCGTCGTACTCCTCCAGGAAGTCTCTAAGTGTGTGTGGGAGCTGCTCGGTTCGCTCTGACCCCCCCAGATTGTTCAGGGTCCTCCTGCACATGTGCTGCAGGGATGAGAGAGAACTTGAGAGGGGCCGGTGCAGTTCCAAGGGAATCCTCTCTCCGCCGGTGTGGATCAGATAAACGCTGCACCCCTTCTTTTCTGCCTCTCTTGAATTGCCCCCACATGCCCCTTCTCTGCTCCTTCCAGCATCTGGCCCTTTCCCCATGTAGTGCGTTATGAGTTTCAGCACGCAATCAAACTGCGGGGGCTCTTGGGTGTTTTGGGGGTCCGGCTGTAAGAAGAAGCCGCCTCCCTCGCTGTGGATGCGCAGGTTTTTGGTTCCTCGAGTCGTCTGGACAGAGAGGGTGAAGAAGTGGTGGTGGTCTGAGGAATCGCGGATTAGGAAGGTGCCTGGCGGTTCAGAGCGCAGCAGGGAGCTGGCCTCCCGGCCCCCCACAGCCCCCCAGTAAAACCCACTCTCCTGTAGCTTGCGCAATGCACGCATCACCTGAAATAGGTAGAAAAACCTGCCATTACTATGTGGTATCAGCCAGGGGGATTTTATTTCAGACTTCAATAAAACACAGCAAATTCTCTAAAGACTCAAATGTGACTGACCTGCTGGTAGTGTGCATGCGAGCTGAAGGGCTTGTAGTGATGCGGGGTAAAGTTCGACCCCTGAACCCTGCCCTCCGGAGGGGTCACGCTGCTCATGGCGAGGAGGTTGTGACCGTTGAAGGCTACCATGGCGCCATGGCCCCCTGCCTCTGCCCGTTGGTTGAGAGGCAGGGGGCCCAGAACAGGAGCGCCGGGGTGAACAGGTGGAAGGGAGTCTAGGGTAGAGGGAAAGGAAAGAGAGGGGGGATGGGGTGAGGGTGGCGGGGTCACACACCGGGTCCAGGTCCCGGGGGCAGAGGAGTCTGATGCATCCAGAGAGGGGCTGGGAGAGAGCACCTAAACACAGCTGGAGACAGGGAGCACAGATTATCTATCTATATATAGACTGATGCACACAATCAGGCTACAGTCTCCTCATTCATAAGCATGGGCATAAATACAGGACCACTTTTCCACGCTGGAGCTCTCGGTTTACCTCCATAAAATGCAGTTATGGCGACTGTGACAAATGCATAAAGCAAGACTGGGCAGGCAGGTTATATTTAGTTTGAATGAGTCCTCGCTTACTCGCGCTGAGCCGGCTGCTGCTGCTGCACCGTGCACCCAGACAGCAACTGGATCCTGATTGCTTTCAATTGTCTTCGATCGGGCGTACCGCAACAAGGGATTTCAAAAACGGGGTCACTGTGAAAGAGTCCGGCTCCCTTTTTCTCTCCCCCCTCTTTCACTGAATAACTCCTATTCCCTGGTCGGTCGCACTACAGAGGCCCCGTTCTCCGGTTTCACTGGGACTAAAAAAGGTGTCCCGGCTGGTCTAGTATGCTCTGATCCCCTGAAGGGGAACTAAAGGCGGCTTCACCGGACAGTGCGGGACAGAGGGAAGCAGGAGGCGCCATAACAGAGAACCGCTAACAGAGCCTCTGCTTTGGAAGTCGGTCCACTATATTCACAATATTGCAACAACCCAAAAATCCCACGTCCATCCCCCTCGGCTGCACTGCAACGGGAGTCCAAGCAGCTAAAAACAACTGCTGTGCTTTCACCTGCATTATAACCTCCCTCTTTTCTGTCATTTTGTCTGCTTGAATGATGCGTAAAGACCCTGCTTTTGATGTCTTTTCAGTCTTTTAACTTACCTTGCGGATATGTTCAGCCCCGCACCGCAGCCACTCGTCGCCAAAGGAAAATATATGCAAACTACCCGAGAGTAGTGCTAAATTAATTATTAACTCAGGCATTAAAATCCAAAAAAAAGGATCCAAAACGTGTGTGGGGTTCTTTCCTGAGCGGAGGAATGTGGTGGCGGCGATATCTGCCGTAAAGATCGTGTCTGTGTGTGGAGGAAGGTTACCGGAGGTTGTTTCCAGTGAGTTAAGCCGATGTTCGTAAGGCTCCACCTCCTCCGTTCAGAGGTTCTTCCCGTAAACACGCACGCTCGCGCACGCACACACACACACACACACACACACACACACACGCAAAGAACACACGCACGTGTGCGAGCTCTTTCTTGGCAGATTGCCAATAAATAATCAGCGTGACCTTTGCCGGGCTGTTTCCTGGTACTGGTGGGTTCCCTTCTGCTAAAAAGCTCCACATATGGAACAATACAGAAAAATATGTTAAATAATTATATGCATGTTACAGACTTTAGTGGCAGATATAGATAGGAGTCTAAATATTGTGCAACATGATAACTCCATATAACCTACATTGAGAAACGAGACACTATTATTATTATTATTATTATTTTTATTATTATAGGCGACTATATGACCCTATACTATATGAACCAACGGACTCATTATGTTTGCACGTGTTCATTCGCACAACTATTCAAGGGGAGAATATTGGTCTGATTTTGATCCTCTATTTAAGTAAAACCAGCAATACCACAATGCAAAAATACTAGTGTGATTCCTGCATTCAAAATTATACAGAGGTATTATCATTAAAATGCACATTTGCATCAGGCGTAAAAGTAGGTATACACATTAGGCATTATGCGTGATATATTAGCCTAATATAAATATCTTATTAAAGTTTCAGCGTTGCAAAATTAACGTATTTTAATGGCTTTATTTGGGTAGTTTAATCCATAACATGGATAGCATCATATTTTATAAAGATGATCATGTGTCTAGTAAGTCTAGTGGAGTAAAATGCTCAGTCTGTAGTGGAGTAGAAACATAAAACATAAAATGGAAATACTCAGTAGAGCTCAAGTACCTATAGAATTGTAGGCTTCTTATACTTGCTGTTGTAATGTATTGTGCTGCTGTAACATGTTGATTTCTCACTGAGGATCAGTGAATAAAGCCTTACCTTAACATCAGGCTTTAGAAGTAGAATTCACTTTCTTTCTTCACGACAGATGGTTTACGGGATACCAGCTTATGTTTAAAGATAATATCCCTCAGGCCCTCATATCGTGTCAGGAAGCAACTGACTTACCATAAGTGCTCTTGAGCAACAACCAGCTAAACAGCTGACATGAAGTACACTCTATTACAAGCAAAAGTCCTGCATTCAAAGTCTTAAATGTATTATCAGCAAAATGCACTGAAAGTATCAAAAGTAAAAGTACTCATTATGCAGAATGCTCTCTGTCAGCATTAAATTATCATATATTGTATTGTTTGATTATTTTTACTGGTACCTTCATGTGTACACAGTATTTTAGGCAGTGAGCTATAATTAGGTACTTATAATTATTGGGTTGCGGTTATTATTAAGTAGCCCACTTTATATTCTGTTGGGTAGTTTAATACACTGTATACAATACAATGCTTAGTATGCCCATTAAGATTTATTAAAACGTTAGCTGTCAAATACATTAGTGGATAATGGAACCTCTTAATTTGACTTTTTACTCATGACTTTTCTGACACCAAAACATTCCTGCACTATCAAAGAGGAAGATGCCTGAAAGTAAACAAAAATAACAACTATCTTGCTCTTACTCCTCTGTGTGGGCATCAATAAAATAACTATTACACTATAACAACAACATTAATACTAGTAATTAATGTGCATACAATGCTAACTATTATAACTAGCCTAACATATAGTTTCATTATAAATAATGAGCATCAATTGGGTGCTAAGTCTCATTCCTGGAACAAACACCTGTACACTTTAAACTCTGTAACGCATGACTGAAAACATGTAGTTAGAGCTGTGGTCACACCGTCAGTAGGTTATGCAAAGTGCAAAGATCAAGCAAGTGTTACCACAAATGCATTTGGAAGCCATGAATACATAAATCAGGGCTGGTGCTCACTCTACGCTGGGTGCCACTGAAGAGCTGTGCACCCATTTTTAGGTTAACTTCAAGGTAAATGTGATGAACAAAACTTTAACACTGAAAGGGACTGTGTCATACATTTTAGGCGCACCACATTAGGACAAACTGTTTTGTCAGTAAAGGGAAATAAATATTGGAATAGCCTGCCCCCCACAATAAGGGACCGTCCCACATCCATCCATTTTAAAGCTCATTTAAAATTCTGGCTTTTAGAAAACCAAAGCTGCACTCACTTTTAACTGCCTCACACATTTCACTATGTGTGACAATCACATGTTGTGTTGTATTTTGTCTTGACTGTTGTTGTTAGTGTTTGTCTTGCCTCTCAAACTATGAGGGTGTTGCATGCTTGTTACTGTTTTTATGTTTTTCCTTTTATGTATCTGCCTAGGGTCAATAGATGAAAATTAGCTGTGGTGCTAACTCTAGCATATTTAGATTGTGTACTTGTACTGATATCCATTAATATGCACTGTCCCTATCTAAATAAACATTAAATAAATAAAATAAGTTACAATGCAGTTTGCAGGTTGACCACTAGAGGCGATTTATAAGCATCACCAAATACATACAAAGAGATAACAACCGGTTATATATTATTTCTTTGATTTATTTACTTGTTGTTGCAGGTTAAACATAATACTTAATACGCTTCTCGGTGCATATCACGTTCTATCACAGCATACAGTTACAGCCAGTGTCTGCGAACATGGTTGTGTCAATAAAGTTTATTTAAAATCTCTTTGCTGCAGCAATGGCGGCTCCCATGTCCTGGAGAAGGCTGGTGTACTCCGTGTACTCTCCGGCCATCGCCGGGGTTTTCTCTCGAATATCTGACCGGGTCTTCCGCGCGCGGGACAGAAGAAGAGGGTAAGGGACAAGGCTCGTCCACGAAGACACAGACACGAGGATAAAACCGCGTTTTCTTCCTTTCGTAGTTCAGTGTGAAGCGTTCTATAATGAAGATGCTTTGCTAATGCGTCCATTATCGGACTTATTCTGGTGATTTTTGTTGTTTTTTTACTCAAAATCTTTAGCTACCAACTTGTAGCTCATTTGTGGTAAAACTAACGTTTTCACAGCAAAGTGTAAAATCAGATTTAGCTCATTTCCTCCCAGTAATGCGCCTCAAAAGAGAAGCTAACCTTCAGGGAAAGTAGTGGTTTCTATAACTGAAGGCTTGTACATGATGTTCTCCCTGATGTTTACCTAAGCTGAAACCCGACACCTATCCTGACAGCCTCAACTTCATGTGACACTTCCAGTCGATAACTACCGGCGATATATCACTCAATAACAGAACTCACCTGCGGCTATACTAGTTAGAGGAACTCATTTGTGTCGATGTAAATCAGCAGGTGGAAAAAGATTGTCACTTGTCTGAGCAAAAGAAGCTGTGGAAGCCCAGTTCCGCGTATTTGATGAAAGAAAAAAAAATTCTTTAAGTAATTTATAAGGACTTAGTTTATCAGAATAATGACGTAGTATGTCAAAATAATGAGAAACCTTCTCAAAATAATGAGATGAGATAGTATCTTAAAAAAAAAATGAGAAGCTTTCTTTAAATAATGACTTAGTATCTCAAAAATAATAACCCAAAATAATGACTTAGTATCTTTAATAATGATATAATTTCTCAAAATAATGACTTAGTATCTTAATGAGATAGTATCTCAAAGTTAGAATGTCAAAATAATTAGAAACTTTCTCAAAATAATGACTTAGTATTTCAAAATTAATAAGGATTTCTTAATTTAAGTTAAAATAGGCGGTCTGCGATAGGATAGGGCACAGCCATGAGTGTAGGAATTGCTTCTGTAATAGGAAGATAGACTTTTCCATATCTTCCAAAAGTAGTACGAGGCAAACTTTGGCATTTGTCAACAAGTAGGATTTGATATTAGCATCACAGTAATGAAGTAATAAGACTTCTTTATATCACCATTATCAGAGTATGGTACAGTATATGTCCAAAAGTAGACCCACACTTTCATGTATTTTTTTGTTTTGGGGCTCTTTTTCATGGTTTCACAGCTTTGTTCTGAAAAGATAAATCTTAATGCTCAAACATTTTTGGACAATAGTTTGCTTCCAACTTTGTGGCAGGCGTTTGAGGACAACCCTTTCCTGTTTCAACATGACAAAGCCACTGTGAACAAAGCTAGTATGATGTGAGCTCTGACCTCTCCTCCATTCAACACCTTTGGGACAAACTTGAGTGCCAGGACCTCTTACCTAAAATCAGTGGTTAGCCCCACAAATGCTCTTGTGGCTAAATGGGAACACATATTTGCAGCCAGGCTCCAAACTCTTGTGGAAAGTCTCCCCAGAAGAGATGAAGCTGTGTATAGCAGCAGATTAATGCTCATGGTTTTTAATGATGTAATATTTGGATGTCCACATACTTATGGCCATAGTGTACATGTGTGTCTTATTAACATCACTATTCAAATACGCTTGTAGCGTTAGGATATTATTGTACCTCCTGTGGATTGTACTAATATTGAATTATTGCTTGTATCTAAATGTTAAGAACCATAAAAGAAGACAAAGGGACGCTTTAACAATTTACTAACTGAATCTAGATTTGTTGAGATAAATGAGAATGCATATCTATTAAGGAAGCAAAGACATTTCCACCCTGGGAATTTTGAATTGTGAGAAAGACAGGCCAACAGCATTGTTTCCTATCACATGCTTCAAATTAAGAGGGATGTGGTGCGGTCACATACCAAAGTAAACAACTCCTCTATTCACTGAAGTTATTTGCAAGAGCCTTGCATTATTATCGTAGCCTCTTACCTCATTAAATATAAGGAAGTTAACTTCATCTCAGTTCCATGAAATCACTGTTCTTCGAAGTGAGCTACACTGCTCGAATAACGCACTTTATTTAGACCATATTACAGTATGTTGATAACGCCACCCTTCTTTGGGATTAAACATCCTCTTTGACTATGTTTTATGGAGGCTTTTATTTCCCTGTAGGTTCACTGCGGTTATAGTTGATTCTTTTATATTGTTCCACTCAGTCCCGAAATGAAAATCTGAAAAAGTCGTACATTATTTAAAAGTTTTTCTTATCTCCTGTCACACTCTTCTCTTTTACCATGTACAGAAAATTGTAAAGGCTGTAAAGGGACAGCTGAACGGTCACACATAAGCCTACTTTTAGATAACGTTAGTAATTTGCACTGCTGTAAAAAAAAAAAGAGATAATTCAGCATTTAAGCTGAATGGACACAAGGATGTTCTCTTTCATGATACAGTGGTTTTATGGCTCTTTGAATGATATGCGTGTTTATGATAGGACTCAAATCCTGAACCATGGGGAAACCCCTTTGCTGCAGAAGTTCTAACTCAGCAAAGTGGCTTTGGAAAGAAGCCCCGCGACTTCTCGTAGATGGTTTTTGTCGGTCAAATCCAAACCAAAATGTAAACGGTGTGTGTATGTGTCTGTGTGTTCTGGTCGTATTGAATGTAAAGGAATTCAGTAGACTTCTGACATTCAGCCTCCTGAGGGTCACAGTCATGTCTGTGGTTCACACTCCACCATGTCTTTATTTAATGTGGTTGCATTGTCAGACCAAGATAGTGAGATTATATGGCAGAGACAAAGGGGATGCGGTGTTGGGGGGAATTTGAGGACACTGAGGAAGAAGATCCAGACATACTGTTAAATCTTATAATGGATCTGTGTCCTTAAAGTTCAATGCGAACACTTAATCAATTAGTAGATCGACACACAAACATCTTTTTTTTGGGGGGGGTTGTCAGACAAAACGCAACATTTGAAGATGTGACCTGGAGCTGACAAATACTGATCATTTACAAAAAGATTAATCAAGAAAATAAAAATGTGTATCTTTGCAGCTCTAGTTTGAGGACGCTTAAATATGTCCCCTCGGACTGCAGAGCTTCCCTGTCATGGTTTGTGTTTGAGTCTGGTTCACCTTGGTAGACATCTTGTCACAGTGTTTCCTACATGTTGATAATTATATTATAAATAATGTGCAACGTTGGAGGTTAGTATTGTGGTGCAATTGTGTGCTGGTGGGGAGCTCTGACATCTGCCACTCGAGAGTCCGCTGAAGGGTGGCACAAAAAGACGATACACAGGAAACTAAATTTTTTCCTGTGATGTATGGCACACATGACCCGTTTTTGTTTGACGTAGTCTTCTCAGGCAAGACACTTCCATAGAGTCGTGATGTGTCTCATTTTCCACTGACGAGGTCTGCTGTTTCTCATGAATGCATTATTCTGGAAACGCACACTTTCAGATGGATTTCCATGCAGACTTTAAAAAAGGGAATAAATAAACATAGAAATAGTTTCAAAACCAAACAAACAAAACCATCCGTTTCAGTGGGAGCAAATCTATCCATTTTCGATAAGGGAAACATGGGCACATTCTCTCACGACTTCTTATTTGTCTTGACTTTAAAGTATCTCAAATCCAAGGACAGAATAGGAGGAACAATAAAAAGCTCAGTTACAAAAGCCAGACTAAGTTAAGTTAACCTCCGTGACAAGTACTAGCTGGGGCTTCATGAATGGCTGAAATCGTTACCACTATATTAATGGGAATATTTGTATAAGTGTATCATGATGATCATGATGAGAAACATTTTATATAAAATAATCAGAATGACGAAATTCAAAGTTCAAACTTTACCTTGGAAACAGCACAACAACAACCTCACCACAAAGTCATTGGCGGCGGAAGACTGTGTGATATGATCGAAAGCTCCAGAGCAGCTACTAAACGAACCTTCAGCTACTAAACAAAACTTCTCACGCATGTAAAACAAAAAACTAACAACAAATGTTAGTTTTTTATTCCAATTTGCTTCAAATAACAAACCAATCACCAATTATACAACAAGTACCCACCAATAATTCCTGTGTCTTGTTAATGTACTAAAAATGCAGATTTTGGCCGAAAAAACACAAAGACTTGTTGAAAACTTGTTTCCTCCAGTTCCTCGGTGCTGCTGTTGGCTCCCCTCCTGGCCGAAGCCGACCCGGCCCCCCGACATGTCTCTAGGCCCACCGGGTCAGCCGGAGCTCAGGGTACAGACGGCCTCTGCAGCCACTTCCGATGGATGGCAGAGCACGTACCCGCTTTCCGGGTGCCGGGCACCCATATCCACATCCTCACCTCACCTGACCAGTTCTACCAGACTATGAAGGTCGGTGTCACTGTGAAAATAAACATTTGTTTTCTGCTGTAACAGAACTATTAAAAAAAAAAACAACCCCAGGGCAGACAGCCAACATTTTCTTTGCAAAGATGTTCCATGTAATTATGTATTGTGGAGTAACCAACGAGGCAGAGAAACCGCTTGAGGTATTTGAGGAAGTATTTTTTTCCCAGCACTTATTCTGCAACACCTGAGTTGGCAGAGAAGCGAACTGCAGCTGACAGGAGTCAGTTGTTCAGCTCTATAGTTATTTGTCGCCTCTACATAATTGTGTTGAAACTAATCTGCGTTTTAATATATAATCAGCTTGAAAACGCAACCCAAAAAATGACCTTCCAGAAATTTATTTTTTCCCAGTTAGAACAACTCACAACTTTTAGAACTAAATCACCCTGCACATTTCACTTAATTTGTGGAGCATTCAAAAACAAACTGGGTTATTTCGTTTTTGGTTCTTTACGTAGTCCCACAACTGCTGTGTGTCACCACATTGGAATCCGTTCATGTTTCCTCTAACTTAAGCTTATTCAGCCACTCCAGGAGCAAATAAACTGAAATCTGCTGCAGTTTATATGCTGCAGTTTCCCTCCATACTAAGACATGGTTTAGCTTTAAGAGTTGACAAGCAAGAAATGGGCTCCTTGATGCTAATTTTGGAAGAATTTCTCCCCCAAGTTTTGACCCCTGGTATATTTATGTCTAAAAATACAGCATATTACACTCTTAATGCGCATGTGAATCACGATGTGTTATATGAAAAAAAAATGTTATGGGGTGTGATTCACAAAAACATGTCATGCGTTTTCTTTTTTATTGACACTTCCACATAACATCGAGAGCTGGGATGTCTCCATCTGAATGGCATTGTTGTATTTACAATAGATCACATTCCACAACACACACACACACACGCACCCTGAGCAAAATGGAAAGAAAATGACTGGTATTAAAACGACACAAAGAACGGGATGAAATATATAATGAAAAAAAAATGCAACCGCTCCTTTTGATCTTGTTGCCGTCGGGTGAAAAACTAGATTTCTAATTTTGAGGATTTTCATGCTTTCCATCAATGTGAAGGATGTCTTATTCCTTCATGGAGCAAAAAAATGCTTTAATCCCTTAAAAGGACAGTTCCCCAAAATAACAAAACATTATAGTATCTCATTTACTCTACAGTAAAGGTGAATGGCATTTTGTTGTGGTGCTCAAAGTATGGAAAAATTATATTTAATTTATTAGCACGTCCCTCTAGAAGCTAGATCTGCTTGATGGGAGATTAAACGGCAACTGTTTTAATAATTTATGTAAAGTCAATTTCAAGTGAAGGTACCAAACATACACAAACTTTGTATCGTAAGGGTTTGCGGCTAGTTTCTGTTCTAATATGATTGTAGTTTTTGGACTGTTGGTCAGCGAAAAAAAACAACAAATTTCAAGACGTCACCTCATGCTTTAGAAAAAGGGTTGTTACTATAATGTATTGTTTTATTGACCAAAACGATTAATCAACAATGAAAATAAAATTACTTACTTACTACTTTGGAAGATATAATTGCTGCCCTGCTGAAAAAACAATGTTCTGGGTACTCTTGATCATTTACAGACCTTCCTGTTAACTGTTTTCATTGGAAGTACTTTCTATTGAAGAAGCAGTCCCAATGAAAACTGTTCCATGTTATGTGGATTATCCAGAGTAACCAGGGCATTGTTCATTTTTCAATCCTGTGAGAACCTTTTTAAACTAAATGTCATTCACCTCTATTGTATTAGGGTGGAGGTAGAAATCTCACGGAGGGATATTTCAAAACTTGAGCAAATAAAACCCAAACTCCCCACGTTAAATAAAAGTTTCCACCTCTGTTGAACATACAAGAGGTAGGTGAGAAAATATGTTTCTTCACAATCTGTGGGTCACGCTCTACCCTTAAATGCCAGAAATGTCTGTCATTTCACAAAAAAAAGCACATTTTCTCACTTTTTGAAATGTTGATTTTGAGTGTTTTTTCTTTTGTTGTTGCTACTTGTGAGTTTGGGACGCTCTGGTGGCCACAGGAATCTGGGTAGTTTGCGTGTGCAGGCTGACAGTGGGTGCTCGTGACTGGGCAGAAAATGTACCTCTGTTGACAGTTAATCATTTCATTGTCATCTGATATTTGTGACCAGATTCCTGACACACACAAACACTCGCACATTCATTCACTGTGCGTGTTTTGTTTTTATCTTTCCAATTAGGCTCGCATCAAGACTGCGAAGAGGCGAGTGGTGATGGCCTCGTTGTATCTGGGAACAGGCCAGCTGGAGCAGGAACTGGTGAGGTGTGTGTGTGTGTGTGTGTGTGTGTGTGTGTGTGTGTGTGTGTGTGTGTGTGTGTGTGTGTGTGTGTGTGTGTGTGTGTGTGTGTGTGTGTGTGTGTGTGTGTGTGTGTGTGTGTGTGTGTGTGTGTGTGTGTGTGTGTGTGTGTGTGTGTGTGTGTGTGTGTGTGTGTGTGTGTGTGTGTGTGTGTGTGTGTGTGTGTGTTGTTCAAGACTTGGAGTTTTGGGCAGGTGACAACAACAAAATCAAACACAGGCGTGTGCCAAATAACCAGATGCCAGAAAATGTAAGTCAGAGTAGTCTTCCAAACGAACCAGTGTGGTTTGTACACAATGAAAATGTACTCCAGGCCAGCTACAAGGAATGACCCCAAATTGCAATGGTTTATGGTTATAAGGAGACCAGTGTTGGCATGTGATATCCTGCTGTTCTTCATGCTTGGAAGGCCTAGCATAACAACATTAACCCAGAACAAACCACAGTCTGGACTGATGCTCGTGTTTTTTTTAAACTGGTTTGAGCAGCAGAGAGGGTGAATTACAGAAAAAGGTAGGGACAAGTCAAAAATGTTTAATTAGAGGTAAAAGCATTTGAATCACTTGTGATTGCTGCCAAACTCTGGAACCTCACAGGATGATGGATTACTAGAAATGTTGAGTCCGTAAGGTACATTGAGTCCGTGTGAGTTTTATTTTCAAGCCCAGGTTTGCTTGTAATTGGATACAATGAGCTGAACTCCAACATGTGAGTGTGGTTTAGACTGAAGAAAGCACAGTGCGGGTGAGTCTTTATTGACAGTACTTACACAAGCTCGATCCCAGGCTCAGCACAAAAGGTGCTTGACTGATACGGAGTATCACACCTGTGCAGCGTGTTTACTTAAGCGCAGGTGTGGGCAGCAAGAATGATCAGAAATTCTAAAGAAATGTCTGGTTAGTACGCCATATGCAACGGTAATTCAAAGTGCTTCATTATTTAAAATTATTACTTTTTAATTGTTTTTTCTTAAACTGTACATCGTGAGTCCTACAGTGTTATATTAGTGCGGTGATAAATCAGCGGAGTACTCTTTAAAAGAAATTATTAACAAATACATTAAACACACAACATCGGATACGGATAGAAACAAATGCAAACAAGACGTGGGTAATTACCAAGGCGCCACTGGCCACTTTCTCCTAAAGGGCCGTTTGAACACTTGGAAAAACACATTTTTAAACGATAATTTATATAACTATATGTTCACTCTGAACACGAGCAGCTCGTCGTTTCCTGTCCTCTCCCTCGTACCTAGCGTACTTAGCTCTGCATGTTTAGTAGGGTAGTGCAGCTTGAGGTTGTATTCCTGGAGAACGTCAGCTTTCTCCGTACAGATGAAGGGGGAAGCAGACGCATTAAACTCCATTTAAAAGAAAAAAAACATCAAATGTCCACCTTGAATCTATCTGTCCTGTGGGTCAGTGTTTCCTGTCTACAGTAAATCAAAGAGCTGTTGGTTTGTAGCTAAAATGTTTTATAAGCAATGGAGAACAAATATTTCCCCCTGGATTTGTAGGTGGTTGAGCTGATTTGACATGACATAATAACTAAATGCTGCTTCTTTGCTTTAAAGGATAAACCATTTTTTTTAGTGTCCCCCAGAGATCCAACTCATGATCACATTTCTCCCCAGAGCTGAGATGGAAGTGTAGCTGGTGCACACATCCCCAAAGAGCTCTCTACTGGAACGAAGAAATGTTTTACAGGCATGTAAACAGGCACTCTGGAGTGACGTATAGTGAAAGCATTTGGGCACCAGATGCACAAATTAGCCAAAGTAATTTGATTTTTTTTAAATCAGGTGGGAAACAAATGCCAAGCTTGTCACGAATAAAGACTTTACGCTGGCTACCAGTGGTGCCCTCTGAAGAGAAGTCATTTCGTCTTTGTGCACAAAGAGTTTCATTCATGCTTTCACAGGCTCAGTTAACGAATAATAAAAGGCTGCCAGTGTTTGATAAATGCTGTCTGCTTCCAATTAATCAATAATCATTCATCTACTCCTGTATTTTGCGGCCACATCTTAGAACATTCACAAATGCACATGCAGTAGGACAAAGTGTAGAAAAAACAAGGATGCTAAGATCAGAGTCGTGCGTTCCACTTTGTGTGGTCTTACGTAGCTGAAACAGCTGTTTCAGAAAGAAATGTTCGACTGGTCTACAAACTGAAGTTAGCTTTAATTTAACATGTATACCAGTCCAAGGCAACTTATTTTAAGTCTAAAACTACCCAACCCCAGACTTTCAAAAAACAAGAGTAACAACAAATGGGACCTGCTGACAAAAAAAAGAGGAATACAAACCTCAGTTTGCTAAACAATGGCACGGATTGAGAAATGAAAACCTGACTACAGACAACAGGAAACCCTTTTTGTCGCTGGATTTATAAGTAAAATGTCCTTAACAGAAGTTTTCTGCTGCAGTGAAAAGAGCTGAGCAGCTTGAAGCTGTATCCCAGTTGCAGATGTTCTTCAGTTTGTTCAGTCTTAGTTTGTCCCAAATTCATAGAAAATGAAGAAGGGCTGCAACTAATGATTATTGTCATTATCAATTTAAATCATTCCTTTTCTTGATGAATTCTTCAGTTTTTACAGAAAATAGTGAAAAGATCCCAATGTGACGTCAGGCGAAAAGACCACAACTCCAAAGATATTTCATTTACAGTTACATGAAATAGAGAAAAGCAGTCAATCGTCACATTTAAGAAGCTGAAAACAATAAATGTTAGGATTTATTTTCATAAGAAATTACTTAAATTGGTGCTGACTACTTTTCTCTCCATCGATTAATCGATTGGTCGTTTCAGCTTTTCAAATGAGTCCTAATTAAAGGTGCTCTAAGCAATGTTGGGTGACATCACTTCTTGTTGACGTTCAAAGTATTTTCAAACAAAACAAGGCTAACTCGCCCGTCCCTCCTCCTCCTCATCCCGTCCCCTTCCCTTTTGTGCTTCCGCGCACTAACCCCCCACCCCCAAATCCTTGGCTGGAGCGCTGGAACACTGTTTGTTATGTTTCGTGGTGCAGGTTGGCACAGTTTGTTTTTGTTGCCGTTTGCGGAAACTGGGCTGTCTACAGAGACCGTGTTTTTTTTACAGTTTGTTCAGGGGACAGGCAGCTCGCAGATAGTGGAGGTGATGTTTGCTGTATGTGACAAAAAAAATTTGTAGCCTAAAAAACGCATGACATCACTTAGAGCACATTTTTAAGAGTGCTTTGTGCAATGGACGGTTAAACACTTGCCTGAAGGAACTGTCCATCGTGAGTCCAACAGTGTTGCCCACTGCAGCCAAATCGGTGCATTACACTGTGAATCATGTTTTGAGGTTTGTCCACTGCTTTCTTTTTTTCGTGAAGGTGGACTGCATGGAGGAAGCTCTACAGCGCTCACAGGAGAACCGCGATGCTCCTGACCTAAAAGTCTCCATATTGCTGGACTACACTCGCGGCTCACGAGGTTGTTGGCATTATCCACGTGATCTCTTCTGTTCGCTGGTTAGCACAGAGCACCGCGCTCATCATCCTGATGTGGTCGTGTTTTACGTGCAGGACAGGTTAACTCGAGGACCATGCTGCTGCCGTTGCTGCAGCGCTTCACCTCTCAGATGAGGGTGTCTCTGTACCACACTCCGGACCTGAGGGGCCTGCTGCGGCTGCTGGTCCCTCAGCGCTTCAACGAGACCATCGGAGTCCAGCACATCAAAGTCTACCTGTTTGACGACAGCATTATCATCAGCGGGTATGGTGATTACCGACTGTTCGCGTTTGTGTCAATGTGTGTGTCCTCCTCCTGGAAGCCCTTTCTCTTGTAAAAGCAAAACATTATACACAAATAATACCTGCAGAATAAAGCAGATTTCACATTAGTGTAGCTTGTCATACACTCACACACTCTTGGAAGCAGGATCAGAATGATTTTCAGCTTGTCTTTTGTTTCTTCTGGAGCTCTACGTCATCTGTGACAGCGTTAATTCTTGGCTGCTTGACCGGATGATTCAGCCCCTGTTAAATTTCTGCAGTAAAAACATTGGGACATTGAATTTATTTCCTCTGTGGCAGGGAAACACAGAATCTTCTGTAGCTTAAACTGGGCTAATGACAGATTTTTTAACAGACTTGAAGACCACATTAATGCTACAAATAATGCAACATCCTCTCTCAGTAGGAGGTGCCGGTACACTCTCTCTTTGTTAAAGGTCCCATGACATGGTGCTCTTTGGATGCTTTTATATAGGCCTTAGTGGTCCTCTAATACTGTATCTGAAGTCTCTTTTCAGCCTTGGTGCAGAATTACAGCCACTAGAGCCAGTCCCACAATGAGCTTTCCTTTGTATGTGCCATTTCTGTGTCTGTAGCTATTGAGGAGAATAGAGGGGGGGGGGCAAGGTGGAGGGTGGGGGTGTGGCCTTGACCAACTGCCACTTTGCTCGTTTGAAAGCCATCATGTCTCTCTATCATGGGTGGGCCAAATTTTCTGGGCGGGCAAAGCAGAGAAAGGGGAGGTAACCTTGCTCCTTATGACCTCATAAGGTGAAGATTCCTGATTGGCCCATCTGAGCTTTCATTTTCTTAAAGGCAGAGCAGGATACCCAGGGCTCGGTTTACACCTATCACCATTTCTAGCCACTGGGGGAACACATATTAATGTTAAAAAACCTCATAAAGTGAAGTTTTCATGCCATGGGACCTTTTTAAAAAAGACCATTTGATGTTGTGAACGGATATTATGCTTCGCGTCGGGGTCCTTAATCAGCCTGTCTGGATTCTAATTTGCAATAATGACCGGCTTTCTCTACTCTACGGTATCTGATGTGAACAGAGAACAAACTTTTCATTTTATCCGTTGCAGAGTTCATTAGCTATGGCTGATCTAATCTGAAAATGAGAACCCTGCTTCCTTTATGTTTTCCATTGCTCTTTTCTAATAAAAACTGAGGAGAGATGAAAGGTTTGATAACAGATTTGTTAGCATCTGAGCTTAAAGAAACCAAGTGTTTTGTAGACCTAGAACCGGATCCAAAATGACTTGGCTATTGGAACTTGTTCTTACACTTAGGTTCATATGACCAAACAAACCTTCTTTTTCATCTTTCCTGTGTTCTATCTCTCTCTCTCTCTTTCTCTCTCTCTGTCCCCAGGTCTCTTAAAAACAGTCTCTCTCTCATTTTTCAGGGCCAACCTGAGCGACTCATACTTCAGCAACAGACAGGACCGCTACGTGCTGCTGGAGAACTGCAGCGAGATCGCCGACTTCTTCTCCGACCTGGTGGGAGCCGTGGGAGATGTTTCCCTGCAGCTGCAGCCCGATGACTCGGTCACCATGCTCGAGGGCATGGTGCACCCGTACAAAGGTAGAAACCAACGTGTGTGTGTGTGTGTGTGTGTGTGTGTGTGTGTGTGTGTGTGTGTGTGTGTGTGTGTGTGTGTGTGTGTGTGTGTGTGTGTGTGTGTGTGTGTGTGTGTGTAAAAAACGCATGACGTGTTTGTGTATCACACGCATAAAAAAAATGTTTTTTTGATGTGTGTGCGCGCAGTCACATGTTTACCCTCTAACATGTTTTGACACTGTTTGACACTTCATGCTCAGTTACGGTGGCAGCAGCCCGGTTTTCAGCTAGAGGAGCCGATGGATTCCGCTAATGGAGCTTGAAAGCTTAGACAGGCGAATAGATGATTGTGTTTTTGTGTGTGTGTGCGTGTGTGTACATGTACAGTGAGAAAGATGGAGAGAGCTCTTGCGGTTGGCTAGTCATGCAGCCGGATGTGAAATTGTCAAGGTTTTCTATATACACACACACACACACACACACACACACACACACACACACACACACACACACACACACACGCTGGAACTATGTTTCCGTAACTGAAGCGCAGACTGCCAGGATGTTAGTTTGAGGGATGAATGACATCATGTCTGCAGGACTGGGCCGCCGTTGTAACGAACACCAGGAATAGAGTTATGATATCATAGTGTTGCTGGAAGACGATATGGAGTGGGAACTGACACACACACACACACACACACACACACACACACACACACACAGTTATTCAGAAACACACACACACTTGTGAAATTCTAATGAAAAAAAGTTTGCCAGCTGATAATATGTTATGTATCCTGACATACAAAAATAACAGACGATGAATTATCGTATTATATTTTCTATGGGACACGAATGAATCGCTTCTCGAGGCATTATGGGATTTACAGTGATGTGGGACTGACAAGCGAAGTAGAAAATTTCGTTTGCATTAACTTGAAAACGTTTATCATCAAACTTTATGCAAATGAGGGTAAAAATGTGCCTGGAAACCGACAAAGAAAAGTGACGTAGCGACATGGCTTGCGAGCGTTGACAAGATTTGTTTGCTCCCGATGGTTCTTCTTTGTTGTGCTGGGGGAAAATTTCGCTTTGCTTCTTCTGTCTGAACACACCTTTTTAAACTGATGGTTGCTATACAATATACAATTTTAATGACCGTTTGCCAGCCAATCAGAAACAAGCATTTTCCAAAAATAGCATGTTCATTCCCATCAACATCCTCCTCTCTCATCCTCCTTGCTCGTAAGTGGCAGTAAATTCTCTCCCAGCCCAGATCACCGTGACCCAGAGATCAGGTCGACCCGCCTCCCACTGCACCCACTTAGCTTTGTGTACGCTCACGATTTTGTATCTCTCTCCACCCCCCCCCTCCACCTTGGCAACCAGGCAACAGGCAGGACTTCTCGGCGGCAGCGAGGATGCGGATCATGGAGGTGGTGAACACGGCGCGCGTGAGGCAGCGACTGTTGAACGGGTCGGAGTTCTCTGAGGACGAGGGGATGAGCGAGGGGGAGGAGGACACCTGGGTGTTCCCTCTGGTCCAGATGAAACCTCTGGGGATCCAGGTGGACGAGCAGGTCACACAGGTGGGCTGCCACACCGGGCTGTATAATGACACTGACCTCTTCTGATTGGTCATATTTGAACCCAAAACTTACACAAAACACACATTTGGCTGCATGATGCCAATTAAAAAAAAAAAAAAAAAAACTATTTAAAACTAATATAAACTTTTACCATGCTGTTATTTAATATTTTCTTTTTTTTTTTTAATATACTAATGTCTTCCATGCTTTGTTAAACTTTTGTTCTTCTTCCTTAATAACAAGTGATAAATACAGTTAGAAGGATGTTCTCCGTAGTCATTATGGGATGTTGCGTGACTAATAAATTACCGCGTGACTAACTGACCCTGAAGAAACATTTGAACATTTATTAGTCACATCTTCTGGGAATGAAACCAATAAATTGATCATCAGAGTGATATACTTGATATTTAATGAAACCGCTAATACTGTGGGTCCATAAAAAGTTGAATCAACACGGTCTCCGTTAACAAGGAGGGACTTGTTGCAACGAGTTGTATTTATTGCATGTATACATACTTCGATGTGGCTCTTGTGCAGGTTTACTTCTAGTAGTGCACATAAAAGACTTGTCAGTTTAGACCGACTCTTACTAAGACATACTGGCCTTTCTTCACCCAGATGTTATGTCCTCATGCACCCACAAGTTGTAAGGGCTTATCTTATCTTGATTCCTTCTGCAAGAAGAAGCTGACAGTCAACAAGGTTTTCTTGCATCAGCCACAGAGAATATTCAGAAAAATAGGGAGGATTATGCACCAGAAAATGCATGAAATCATTTTTAACTACAGAGCGGTTGCATTAAAAGTTTTTGTTTGTTTTGAATGAGAATAAACACCAATATATTCCAGATTTGAATAAAAAACCAAACCGAAATAATAAGATAGGGCTGGACAATAAACAAAATATAATTCCTGACGTTATGACTCTTTTACAGACCTAAATGTACTTGATTTGCAATAAATCCAGTTCAACCAGTAAACCCGCCCAAACTCCAGTCAAGAAGTAAAGAATTTTAAACTAGTCATACAGCAATTATTAAAGACCAAATCATCAGACATGAGCAAGCATGAGGAAGGAAATATAATAAACCACATGTTATCATATGGTTACATTTATGGTTATCAAGATAAATGGGACTAATCATCCTGACAGATTTTAGCTCTATAATGAGCCCTATGTGAACAGCAGTAATAAAACACTAATAACAAGCTCTTTTAATAGCATAGCAACCAGTTTTATTTTTTCACAATGTCAGGAAATAGAAACGCGACTTTCTTCACTTTCCGTTTGTTATTGAACCTCCAGCGCCTGCTGACCGACGCCGGGCCAGACTCCACTGTGTTTCTAACATCGGGTTACTTCAACCTGACCCGGGCGTACATGCGGCTGGTGCTCGGGGCCGGAGCCAGCTACCGTATCCTCACCGCCTCCCCCGAGGTCAACGGGTTCTTCGGAGCCCAGGGCGTTGCCGGAGCGATCCCTGCAGCTTACATCCACATCGCCCGGCAGTTTTACAACCAGGTGTGCCGGCTGGGACAGCAGGAGAGAGTGCACCTGCACGAATACCACAGATCACAGTGGACCTTCCACGCCAAAGGTGGGGTGAACTAAAAGCACATGTACCCGTCTGTATGCCATTAGGGCCGCAACTAACGTATCGTAGTCTTCTGTTGATTACGTTTTCAATTTGTCGTCCGACAAGAAACACACGGATAAAATCGCAAGTGGTCGATAGATAACGTTACGCAGACCTGTTGGAAAGAAGGGGGAAAGTAGCTTGTAGCATTACAACCCGTCAGGAAAGCACCATGGACGGTGAAAGCGCGTCGCCAAGCAACACTGGCTCTTAGTTGGGAAACGCCCACTCAGACACCAGAGTGCTTTCAAAAATGTATAATTGTCGCTCACATTTCAAAAGATTTAAAATGTCTGTTGTTCCACTTTCTGTGGAGCGAGTGTTCGACTAATAGTTCCATCACTAACTCTCCCATCAACATGGCTCAGAAGAGGTTGCGATCTAATCCAGGGCTCAGCGTCCCAGACTAGCTTTGTTTGGCTGGGTGAAAATAATAAAAACGCATTACTCTCCCTGCTCTGCTGCTCTTCTTGTGGTCACAGCGGTATGTAGCGTGAGAGAAGAGGTCTCGTACAGTCATTCTGCCGTAGCCTCGGGACATGGATGTACAGTACACTCACTCTCTGTCATGCTTTGGGGTTTTGGATCCACGCTGGGGATTTCTGCATGTGCTTCCTTTTAGTTGTGGTCTGCGCCGACAGCAATCCCTGCTGGAAACGGCTTTCTGAAGCATTACCTCCGCGCCGGCTCACATCCCTTTTCCCCTCCTGCCCAGGTCTGTGGTATTACCTCCAGGGGCAGGATCGGCCTTGCCTCACTCTAATTGGCTCCCCTAATTTCGGATACCGCTCCGTTCACCGCGACCTGGAGGCCCAAATCGCCATAGTGACGGAGAACGAGGAGCTGCAGAGCCAGCTGCAGGAGGTGAGTTAACCGCAGCCACAAATGATGATGAATGAGTGTGTAACTCTTTACTGAACACACACCTGCGTGTTAAACCGTGTGCCTCTCAGGAGCAGGAGATGTTGTACCAGCGGTCCACGGAGGTGTCCGACTCGACGTTTGAGCAGCCGGACCGCCACGTCAAGCTGTGGGTGAAACTAGTCACTCCCCTCATCAAGAATTTCTTCTGAGACGCCACAAGGTGGTCCCCACACAGACATGTACACACTCACGACACATTACATGTTCTCATTTGTTTAATTCTGTTAAAGGATCATTTCAGTTTGTTATACGTACAGTTTTTTTTTAAACATATCTTTTTCTATGCAATATGGCCTTTTGTCCACACAAACTGTGTTTTGGAAGAATCCTCCTTTCCAGGGTGAAGATTTTCAGAAACTCCGTTTTCAGTGTTGTCGTGTAGATGAGGAAAACTGAGTTTTTTTGGCGTGTAACATCAGAGTGTGCACCGTTATCTCTCATTGTGAGGCGTCACAAATGAGGCGACATTTGGTGCAAAGGTGGAAGTGGGGACCAAAATGGTACTGGTGTGAACTGTTAACACTTTTTACATGTTTACACATAAATGCACAGTTACTCTTCCACTATATTGAGGAACAGAGGTGTCCGAATGTGCTACGGAGCGATCAATGAGATCAGCTGGCTTCTGACTGACCAACATAGCTTTACGGTTAGGGTTATATTGCCGCCTGTTGGTTTGGCATGCTCTTAACAGCGATTCAACTGTGCTTTTGCCTTTTCATTTAGACAAGATTTATTATTGATTTTTTTTTTTAAAGGAAGATTGGAAAGACCTGTTTTTAAGAAATATCCGTAGACTGGGCCATCTCTTAAAACCCACTGTACACTACCTGCTCAGCATCAAACAGCAGATTATCTGGTGAACATAGTGGAGCATTTAGAGTCGGATGTTTCCCTCAAGAGTTGAGAGTGACCAAAAACAGAGTTAATATTGGACTTACATTAATTAGGTGGACAGAAACTCATTATTCATCAGAATAATAATGTTGCTTTTTTGTCTGCTGGATGTGTACATCTGCAACTGTTTGCTAACCAGTTCAGTTCATTTGTTGCCTTTGCAGCTCATTCCGCAGCTCTGCGTGGCCAAAAAATGAATTATCGCTGCTTCAAACAAACCTCATGGTCAGCCAAACATTAGAAAGACGAAAGGCAAAATTACAGATTCAGTTGTGCTCACTTTTGGTTCTTCTCTCCAATGAAAGTGTGGTTTAGATTATCTGGCTGAATTTATTACAACCCGTCTGATCGGCTGACGCCCTCGCAAATTTGTGTCATCAGTACTTTTGCAGAGTACAATGCTATTGTAGAGGTCTGCTAGTTTGCCTGTATTCATGTAATAGAATATAATGCATGATATATTAACACAATATAGTGTAATATGATACATTATGATATAGTGAAGGATATGAGACATTGTATAAGGTGAAGTGTATGTAAATGTCTGATAAACTCAGCATTGGAAGAAGTACTAAGATCTCTTACTTACGTAAAAGTAGTATAATTGCATTTAAGATTTTCCTTCAGTAAGACTTTAATTGAAGGTATCTACATAAAAGTGACATGACACTGTCATGAACGTGTGATAAAAATTATAAACGGTCATAAACATTTATGACATAACGCTTCTTTTAGTAAGAGTCATTCGGTTTTTGTCATGACAAGTTAGGGTTAGGATTGAGTTAATGTGTCATGACAGTGTCATGTCACTCTTATGTAGATACCTTCAAGTAAAGTGTTACCATACAAAATTATTAGCATCAAAATATACTTAAAGTAGGCAACTCATTTTGCAGAATGATCCATTTTCAGAATTGTGTGTGTGTGTATGTGTATGTATATGTATATATATATTAGGGCTGTCAAAATTAACGCGTTCATTTTTGCGTTAATTGTTTAATATTTAACTCGTTAAAAAAAATTAACGAAATTAACGCAGCTGTGTTTGTTTACTTCATGTGGCGGCTGAGAAACGTAATACGTCTCCATAACACCAGGCGTCTGTATTGTTGCCCAAGTAATGAAAACCGGCAGCTGATTGGACGAACGCGTCACATGGGTTTGTTTTCTCCGGATATTGAGAGCCAGACTGTTATGCCGGCCGTTCAGAATACGATCTCATATTGTACTAAAATAGTTCACTGAAACATGTTTCTGAAAACATTTTAAGAGAGAAATAGGCCGTGCAGTTACTGAATCTGTCTTCATTTCAGCTCAACAAAGGTCAGTTTAGAAGATTTTCGTCAGATTTTGAGAGACTAGTCACCTCATTCCGCTCGCCATTTCCGGGTGAGTCCCGACTGCCCTGCCGCCGACTGAACTCTCGGCTCGTTGGAGATGAACTGCGCCTCGCCTGTAAAGTGTTTATTATTAAAGGAGAAAAGCAGGCGACAGCAGCCGTGGGACGGTGACAAAAATCTGCTCTCAAGTCAGACAGTTTCTAGCCGTTTCAGCAGCCTTCAGCAGGACTAAATAAGCCAAATTGTTGCTGCTGTTGTTGTGAAAGATATTAAACATTCTGAACTTAGCAGAACCTTTCCTTGTTTGGTTTGTTCTTCATATTTGCAAAGTTAAGTGATTTAGCATTTAAATATCCATTATTATAAGCTTCAGTCTCAATTTTAAAAAGCGATTAATCGCAAGTCCACCACCGAATGGCTGAAGAAAAACAAAATGAAGACTTTGGGGGACTAGCCAAAGTCCTGACCTGAAACAAATTGTGCAATTATGACCTTAATTTTTTGCTTAATTACAACAAATTGTGCAATTAATTAGTTAATGAACATCAAACCAATTTAAACAAAAGTCAAGGACAACACAAGTAAACACAAAATGCAATTTGTAAATGAAGGTGTTTATTATTAAAGGGAAAAAAAAATCAAACCATTGATTGCCCCCCTTGTTAAAACATACTATAACTGTGGTTGTAACCTGAGTTCAATTAGCCACACCCAGGCCTGATTATTGCCACACCTGTTTTTTTTAATGGAACCACAGTGAAGCCGATTGACAGCCTTTAATATCATATATATATATATATATATATATATATATATATATATATATATATATAATATTATTATTATAGCCTAGCATACACACACACACACACCCTTACAGATAGAGTAAAACAGGCTGTGGCTTCTTAGAAATGCCTGCAGTCATTGTGGCATGTGCCCAAATCGCAGGTCCCGTCCTCGTCTTCCCAGCAGCCCAACTCACCAAAGTGAGAGCGGGGAAAGCGTGTCAGCTGATTCACTCCTGTCAAGAAGTGAGTCAGCGCTGTGTTATGGTGATGACCTGACAGTGTGGTCTGTGTTACCAGGAGTCCTGTCAGGACTTGGCGAGGTGAGGGTCAGAGGGTTCTTCCTTGAGTCAACTGGGAACATTTTTAACCGATACTCAGAAAAAGAAAAAACCAAGATATGTTCATTTCATAAACCCAAAGTCGAGCCAAAAGGAAACCTGTCAAGCAGAAGATTGAGGTTGTTGTTTTTTGGTGGTTCCTCAGAACGGGAAGTGTCATGGCTAAATAATGACTGTAAATGGGTGGCGTCTTATTGCTACCTGAACAGAGACAAGAAAAGAAGTTTGTGTGATCTGCTGCCAGAAGGAAGCAGCCGTAAATAGATCATCTTGCAGAGCTTGAGTGGTATTCACAAGTATGCACGCAGTAGATGTGAGAATACCTCTCAGACAATGATGTGAGCAGCAACCCATTCTGGCCTATTGTTGTAAAATGTTGAAAAGACGTGTGGAAATCCTTGTTTTACCGGCACAGTGACGCATACACACACAGTTTTGGCCACAGGAGGTTTGGCCTGCGAGTCTTCCGTGACCTCAGGCTAAAAGTCCTATTGAACTCGAACCATATTTAGATACCAACAAATAAAGGCTCTTTAGTGTCATATGATACAAAGAATGTGAGCTGGGAATACAAAACGCCGCGAGATTTGATCATAAATCTTATCAGAATCAGTCCGGACAAACAACTTATTATGTAGAAGCACAGTGATTTTCTTTATTTATATCCCACATGGCACCAGAGTTTGTCTCCCAGTTTTTTTTTTTTTGTTTTCCTAGTTGGTGCAGCTGCAGTTGGTTAGTATGCTGCAGCAAGATAACACAGTATATAGTTTAAGTTAGTGTTGAACTTATTAGAAAGCTGTTTTTTTGGGGTAACACTTTACCTGAAGGTATCTACATTAGAGTGTCATGACACCGTCATGACACATGAAGCCTAAAGGCCCGGACACACCGAGCCGATAATCGGCCGTCGGACAGTCTGGCGAGATCGGTGACTCGAGTTTGTTTCGGTGTGTCCCGTGCCGCCGTCGGCCTTCATTTTGGCCGATTTGACATGTATAATTGGCGGGGCGGGCACTGCCGGCAGTCGGACTCAAATGACCCATCTGATTGGTGGAGTGCTAACCCGGAAACGGGGAGCGGAATGAGCGTGACTAGAGTCTCTCAAAATCTGAATCCCAAAATCTTTTAAACTGACCTTTATCGATCTGAAATGAAGACAAATTCAGCAACTGCACGGCCTATTTCTCGCTTAAAATGTTCTCAGAAACATGTTTCGGTGAACTATTCTAGTACAATATGAGATCGTATTCTTAACGGCCGCCATGACAGTCTGGCTTTGAATTTCCCACGTGACGCGTTCATCAAATCAGCTGCCGGTTTTCATTTTTGGGGCGACAATACATGTGTGTTACGTCTCGTCGCTTTGGTGTGTTCCGAGGCACTGTTTTGACCAATTTGAGGAGACTGATCAGCCCAACTGCCTTTTCTGCCGACGTTTGGCCGTCGACTCTGTGTGTCTGGGCCTTTACTCTAACCCTAACCCTAACTCTAACCATAACATAACCATAAGAATAATGCTTGCCTCATCCTTCATGGATCAGATCCAGCAGTTTAAGTACATACTAAAATACATGTTTCTATGTCTCTAAACTTTGAGAAAGCACATCTATTGTATTTTCAATTGTATTATACCTTTTAACATACGGTATGATTTAAAGATTTTTTTTTCGGGCATTTTCGGCCTTTATTTTGATAGGACAGCTGAAGACATGAAAGGGGAGAGAGAGGGAGAATGTCATGCAGCAAAGGGCCACAGGTCGGAGTCAAACCCGCGGCTGCTGCGTCAAGGAACAAACCTCTATACATGCTCTACCAGCTGAGCCAACCCGGCCACAACATTCAGCATTATTTAATGTCCAGAAGGACATGGTTAGATTCTCAGTGTAAGTGAAGTAGCTTTTCCTCCAGTTTTCAGAAACGTAGTTTTCAGTGTTGTCGTGTAGACGAGGACAACGGAGTTTTTTAGCCTGTAACATCAGAGTATGCGCCGTTATCTCCTTATCAGGTCTTCTAAATTCAGATTAAAACAACTGAATACGATGCACACTTCAGTCTATTTAATAGAAAGGCAATAACGATCACAACACAATAGAAAAAAGCTTTTTTTTTTGTCCCATGTTTAATTCCGGCCTGTGATTTCCTAAGTTCAGTTATTTATTATGAGTCACACTTTTCTACTTTTTTGTAACATTCATGGAAAAAACATACAGCCACTGGCTTTAGGTTTGTAGAGCAGCTGTTCATATTCGCATTGTCATCTGTTTTTAGCTGCATATCTTTTTTCCTTTTTTTTTCCTGACAGGAAAAAACAAAACGCAGCCCTCCAACAATAGCTTTGCCGGTTTAAAGGATAAAAAAAAAAGATAAAGTCCTTATCAGCAGCGCAGGCTGTCTATTGTTAGAGACTAGTGGCAACAGGTTGGCGCCTCTCCAAACATGTTGAACAGCCTCTTCTGACGGTCAGCAGGGTTATAATACAGCTGATGGCCACACAGTCATGATGGAGACTTGTTGCAATGGAGCTGCCTGCCCTCTAGTGGTGGAACTTTGATTTCCCACTGTGGTTTCACACATTGAACTAACCCCTTTTTTATGACTTTTTTTTTTTTTTTTTTTTTAATGACATACACTATACTATGAGTTTTTTTCAACATACTATAGTATGACTTTTTATGACCATTTTATTGCATACTACACTCTATACTATGGCAACTGCATCATTCATATTCACGTCGTAGGAACATTTATAAACTAAACTAAATGCTGTTCTGTGTGTTGTGCGCAGGAGGCTTTGGTGTCCTTCGTTCTTATGGTTCGAGGTCTTGTTGGAGGATGGTTGGCTCGTTCACACAGGACCCTCGAGTACCACCGGCATGCTGGGAGTCTTTAGCCTCGCCTCGACTATAACCCTCATCAGTTTGTCCCAGGAAGTGACTCGCCCACACACAGGAAGGGATGTGTGTTGTAAATTCAGCGGCTAAATCCTGTTTTTGTTTTTTGTTTCGCTCCAGAGATTCTGTGATTTACCTGCACAACCCTCACTCCGTTAGATTGTTCACCTTTTAACAGCTGACGTCTTCACACTGTGGATTTTTTTTTTTTTTTTTTTTTTTTTTTAAGTATAACTAACTACATTTCAAAAAACTACTTCTACTACTGCACATACATCTCTACAGCTACATGCTGCATGTATAACATAGTAATAGAGAGTGTGATGGTAAACAGACGGGTGTGGTGAAGAATTACAATCCCTTGAAGAGCCTTAATAACTGTTTTAAAAGAGTTTACAGCCGTAATCAAACTGTACATTGTCTGTGTTATTATCTTTGTAAATTAAAGGACTATGTGTTTTTAAAATGACTTCAAATATGTGAGCTTTTTTGTTTGGTGCAATAGCTGATTTTTACCTTCGTCGTCATACCAAGACATTTTATTTTAAAGGTGTCATGACGTCATGTTGACAAAGGTTACACCATAAGAGGCAACAGGCACCAAAAAAAAGCTCTAAAAACGTACTGTACCCAGCGCCAGACAGTCACAGCCACAGTTAGCAAACAGCTGATGAACATAGTAGAGCATTAAGCAGCTAAAGAGCCAGATATTTCCCTTTCGAGCTTCTAGAGAGACCAAAACGAAGAGACTTCGATTCATCAGGTGTCTAGAAACACCACACCAATAACCGCTGGATGTGTAAATCACAAGGTGATATTTTGTCAGTGTTTGCAGTGTGTCTTTGCTGCCCCCAAGTGGCCAATAAGTTGTTGCAGTTATTGCAGGTTTAAGGAAATACTTAATTGATTAGGTTAGTTTTAAAAAGAATAATATTTCTCATTTCAGGGGAACTAAAGTTATTTTTACATCCTCCATCCATAAGTGTTTTATACAGAGATATTAAAGTAGGCGAGTAACTGTGAAAAAGACTAGGGCTGTCCTCGACTGAAGAAATTCTTAGTCTACTAACACTTATAGGATTTTGTCGACTCATCGATTAGTTGATTTAATTGACAGAGCTGTGCGCTTTGAGAGGTGGTTAAGACTAGAAAAGCACAATATAAATGTAGTTAATTAACCATCTGTAAAACTGAGTTTCTCCACAATTAATCCTGCAAAAGCACCACTTTAAATCTTGAGTTTACCATAAATGTTCTCAGAGGTTTCTTGGAAATAAGTAATTAAGCATGAATAAGCATAAAAAAATGACTAAATCGACTAAAGAAATCTTAGTCAACTAAGACCAAAATGACCGATTAGTCGACTAATCGACTAAGAGGTGGCAGCCCTAAAAAAGACCTTGATACTAACATGCAATTAAAAAAGGTAAATATCTTTTTCAAATCTGGTTTTGCTATTCCTTTTTAATTATAGAAACAAAAAAAGCCCCTTGTAACTTCAAAACTTAATCTTTTCAACTTGATACATTTATGACTAAGGAAGCCATCACTCAAAGCAAGAAGCTGACTAAAGTAATACGTTTAAGTCTTTTGTGAGATGCCACTCTGATCTTGTTTGTTTTTACACTGAAATATTTGATGGGTTGCGATAAGTCAGCTTAGCACGCACTGTTTTGTTAAAATCACACAAGTCGTTTCTGGGAATCTCCCCGCTCTGCCAACAGCGTGATTGCTACATTTGAAATGATTAGATGTAGATAAGAAAAGCAGGAAATAACTGTGTGGGGCAAGATTGATAGTGTGATATCTGGTGTGCACGAGGGACTGTTTGTCTTAAATGAGTTCACAGATGGTTTCATCAACACAATGTTGAATGCTTGAGCTGTTGAAGCTCTACGGTCAGATTCACACTTTAATACCTGATTAGAAGTCTAAATTTAGTTTGATCACAATTGATTTTAACACAGCAAGGTCTGAGTGAAAAGGGAAACTTGTGTCAAACTTACTTATTGAATTGTCTAAATTAACAAAGCAATCACAATACTTTAGACAAAACAATTACAGTAATTCTGGGTTTGAAATGCTGCTACACTTTAATTTCATGACAAATGTCAAACATGAAAAACAAAGTTGAATGTTGGTTTGCAAGCCTTTAATGACACAAAACTCCGAACAATAAATGACAAGAAATCTGGATAAATAAATAATTAGCTATTTATGCATGACCTTCATTTTTATAAACAGTTCTTTGACAAAATACCAACAGCAGTAAGAAAACTGGCTTAGAAAGGCGCTTTTTATGGCAAATCTGACTAAACAAAGTCCAGCGTCACAGACGAGATGACTAAATTGGTTTTCCATCCGATATCTTCATCAACGGTTTTAATGTGGGTTTAATCCATGTCTGAAAAACACCAACTGATCAAAATGAAAGTGTCTTTCACAATGTGAAGAAAGGCTTTTATCAAACATCAGCAAGTGTCTTTTTCTCACCTTGTGTTCAAATGTGAACTCAATTAATGAATGTATCAGTAAGTTCCATTCTGACTGTAAACATCTCCTGTTGAGACCAAACCGAGAGTATGTATGAGGTGGCTCTGAGGGGAAATCAGACATTACAGCAGATTGTAGGTGGAGCGGTACTTCCAACCAGAGAGCACAGCATCGATACAGTACCGCAGCAGTAGAGTGTTCAAAAGGAGGATAAATAAATAAAATAAAAAAAAAATAGGTTTTCGACTGATTTTATCTCTATATGGGAAATTAAACTTTAAACAAAAGCTGTAGAGAACGAGGTGTCGGTACTGAAAGTGCGCCAGTTAAAAAAGGTGACAACAGCTTCTTTTAAAGCTGAATCCTCTCTGTAAGGTCCACGTGTCGCTGCAGCAGCAGCAGGAGTATCAGGTCCACATCCAGTCAGCGGCGTTAAGTCTAAACTTTCAAAGTTTGATCCTCAGCAGCTCTACAGCCCCTTCAGAGAGGAGACCTTCTTCTTCCGAGCAGCCAGCATCTCGTAGAACGGGTCTTTGCTGATGGCGGCTCTGCAGGTGGAAGAGGAAGGAGGGTTAGATACGAGACTTCATACGGACCATCTGCAGAGCAGAGGCAGTTTAAATGTGGCTCACTTGATGCTGTTGATCCATTCATCCTTCTCCTCTGCCGTCGGGGCAGAGATTCTGTAAAAAGTGTGGTTTCCCTCGACGACGCGTCCGTCTGCCTCCGTCTTGCATGCTTTGATCACCTGATCTTTGTGGTCGGAGATGAAGAGCTCGAAGCAGTTCTGTGAGAGAGCAAATAACAAGATGACTATACTATGACTTTTTATGACTATTTTTCCCGACATACTGTACTATGACTTCTAATGACTTTTTATGACATAATATACTACACATTTTTTATTACTTTTTTGACATACTATACTATGACTTCTTATGACTTTTGTTCCCCGACATAGTATTGTATGACGTTTTCCAACTTTTTCACCGACATACCATACTATGACTTTTTTATTACTTCCGACATACTATACTATTCATAATATACATACTATGACTTTTTTCGACATACTTTTTATGACATACTATGACTTTTTTCCCCCGCTATACTATGACTTTTTTCTACATACTATACTATTACTTTTTTTATAACTTTTTTTCGTCATGCTATACTATGACTTTTTTTCGACATGCTATACTATGACCTTTTCTGACATACTATACTATGACTTTTTTTCGTCATGCTATACTATGACTTTTTTTCGACATGTTATACTATGACCTTTTCTGACATGCTATACTATGACTTTTTTTCGACATGTTATACTATGACCTTTTCTGACATACTATACTATGACTTTTTTTCGTCATGCTATACTATGACCTTTTCTGACATACTATACTATGACTTTTTTTCGACATGCTATACTATGACTTTTTTTCGACATGCTATACTATGACTTTTTTTCGACATGTTATACTATGACCTTTTCTGACATACTATACTATGACTTTTTTTCGACATGCTATACTATGACCTTTTCTGACATACTATGACTTTTTTATGCCATCTATTTGAATTATGTCGCATTGATACAGTGTTCCAAGGAGTTACCGCAAACTTAAACTATTTAGTGCCATCTTACAATCAATATTTACTATTATAGTAAATATAAGTGTGTCGCTGATGTAACTAGTTAGAACTCTAAGTGGAAATGAGGTCTTAAAAGGCAGAAATGGTCAGTTATATGATCAAATGTGGCAAAGAGTGAAGAAAGAGTTTACCGGTTTCTTGGAGTCATCGACTTCTCTGACACTCAGATTTTCCAGTGGAATAATTCCTCTGGGTTCTTTATCCTTGTAAAAAGCAGAGAGAGACACAAGTCTAAGTACTTACTTCAGCCTACATACAGCATTTATCGGATATCTCTTCTCTTATATAGCCAAACCGTAATTACTTACAGTCGTGTATTCAAAGTAGTAGAGGCAGTTATCTGTAAGAATAAACCAGCGTCTCTTCCAGGTCTTAACTCGTCCACCTGAGGAGAGATTACAGGTGAGCTACGTTTTCAATAAAAGACACAAAACTTGAGTTATTGGAGCAGAAAGCTGAACTTTATAGGATGACAGCGACACTCTGAAGCACACTGACTGCACAAATCTGCAGGTCAAATATCGAGCCTACTGCAAAGGCGAAAGCGGTTAAAACTTGGGTCAGTGACCAGCAGTTAGAAACTACTTTTTACATCCGGGCTTAACAGCACATAGCGTGAATGATCTTTCTTTAATCTAAATCAAACTGTGATGTGAGGGTGAATGCACACAGCCAGTGGGAGTAGAAAGGCAGGGAGGGGGGCAGCTCAGAAGCAAAGCAGTGCAATAAAGCTGTGGAGTTTAAGGGTACATACCTCCTGGAGTCAAAAACCCATGAAACACAAACAAACAAGAAGAATGTCAACAAAAGAATATGACAAAAATACAATACTATAAGTTTGTCCTCCTCATGTCAAAAGGTGCTGTTACACACCCAGTCCACTAAAGGGCCTTCCAGCTCACAGTGACTAACAACAGGATCAAGATCAAGACTGAACAAGTTAAATTAGGTGAACTATGTCACCACATGGATGCACATACCGAGTTTCAGCAGCCATCCTTCTCGGTCGGGGTTAAAGAAGGTGTGTGTGAGGTCATTTCCATCATCCTCTGGGATCTTAAAGGGTTCATTCTTGATGCTGTCGTACAGGTTCTACAGGCAGTGATGGGATGCAGCATTTACTCAAGTACTATACTTAAGTACAGTTTGGAGGTACTTTACTTGAGTATTCCCATTTTATGTTACTTTCTACATCTACTCCACTACGTTGCAATGGCAAATATTGTACATTTCACTCCACTACATTTATTTTACAGCTTAATTTACTAGTTACTTTGCAGTGTCGCATTATTGATACAAGATATGATAAACTAATAAATTATTACATATTTTAATGGATTAACATCCTCGGCAGTACATCAAGTAATTAAAATGAGCCCCACTTTTACTTAAGTAAATATTTGAACGTTTGTGTTGCTTTTTTATGTCAGAAGCAGGAAGGTTTTTAGGAAAATCTACGTCTCTCACCCTGAGTAGCTCCTCTGGCAGGTCTCCTCCATCATTGATGCCTCTGTTCATCGCTGTGAATCTCTGAACGGAGGGTTTGTCCTTCACATTAGGGTTGTGTAGGCTGGTGTTCAACATGATCACAGCAAACGACAACACATAACAGGTATCTGTGAAAAAAAGCATTGAGCTATCATTTTCTTGGTTGCAGTTGAGCCAGCTAGCCAAACTTTGTACTTTTTCAGGACTCAACCACTAAAATAAGAACAGAGTTTAAAATGTCATGTTTCTCAGTACTATTATGTACCTGATGAGGATAGTTCCTCTTACTAGCATACAATAGCTGGTGTCACTTACTTATGCATTAAAAATGATTTCAACATGGAGGAGATACAGTTGTCTGTGATGTGAATTTGTGATTGAGTCTGAACATTTTCAGAGCCCTTCATACATTATGTGACCAGAATACAAACTATGAAAAGGACTTTTTGGGAAGAATAATTGTTTTACTGCTGACCCCTGAATTAAATTCTGTATTTTTACTTTTTGTATCTTACTCAAAAAAGAAAAAAGGTACAAAAAACTGTGACTGTAAAGGCGGTTACACACCAACCAGACAACCAACCGTCGGCAGAAAAGGCAGTCGGACTGATCAGTCTCCCTGAGTTGGTCCAAAAAGTGCCTCAGAACACACTGAAGAGACAAGACGTAATACATCTCCATAGCAGCAGGCGCCGCTAATTTGTATTGTTGCCCACAAAATGATAACCGGCAGCTGATTGGACGAACGCGTCACGTGGGTTTGTTTTCTCCAGAAATTCAAAGCCAGACTGTCATGGCGGCTCGTTCAGAATACGATCTCATATTGTACTAAAATAGTTCACTGAAACATGTTTCTGAAAACATTTTAAGCGAGAAATAGGCCGTGCAGTTGCTGAATCTGTCTTCATTTCAGATCGACAAAGGTCAGTTTAAAAGATTTTCCTCAGATTTTGAGAGACTCTAGTCACGCTCATTCCGCTCGCCATTTCCGGGTGAGTCCCGACTGCCCTGCTGCCGACGGAACATGTCAGGTCGGCCAAAATGAACGCCGACAGCCCCTCAGATGGACGACGGCACGGGACACACCGAACAGACTCGAGTCACAGACCTCGCCAGACTGTCCCACGGCTGATTATCAGGTTAGTGTGTCAGCGCCTTAAACTTGTTTTTTTCCTATGGTCTTTTTTTATTTCTACGCTCTGAACGGACAGACAGGTACCTGTGCTCTGAAACACTCCAGGGTTACAGCGACAGTATCGCAGGGCGAACGCCTCCATCATGCGGTCAATCTTCTGAGCCTCACCCGGCAGCCTGAAGCTCCACAGGAACTGCCTGAGAGCCTGAACCAGGTTCAAGTCTGTGAACTCGTGTAACTCCAGGAAAGCGTGCAGAACCTCAATGTTGAAGTCATCTCTGCAACACACACACACACTGACTGAGGTCATCAGGCACTGAGGAGACAAGTACACGTAGCACTCAAATACAAAGATCAAAATATATTTTTCTTTACACACACACACACACACACACACACACACACACACACACACACACACACACACACACACACACACACACACACACACACACACACACACACACACACACACACACACACACACACACACACACACACACACACACACACACACACACACACACACACACACACACACACACACACACACACACACACACACACACACACACACATCAGGAACTGAATGCAGCTCTGTTTAGCTCCCCGAGTTGGAGTTGAGTGGAGTTGGATGAGATGTAACAACATGGATAAAAACTGATTAATGGATGATTTTTTAGAACTGCTAATGCACCAATAATGTTGGACACATACAAACATGAACAGCTCTGGAAAAAGGGTTCTGTGGGTCTGTTAATATTTTTTCGGAAAACCTTTTGAACATGTCTCAGTAGGAGAAGCAAAGGTGGATATAATAAAATGAATGATGGCTGAATTCCATTAAGCTGATTTAGTTTCAGGGTCCTGGTATTGTGCATGCTGGATCACTACTTTGGGACATTTGAATAGAACAAAGCCATCTTTAATGTTATAAGTGACGCAGTTTTTTTTCTTCTATGACAAATCAAAATGTCTTAGTTAGAAGGGCCATCTTCAGTTCCGCTTACCTCTCCCCTAGGTAGTCGCCGATAGCGGTTTTATTAAGCCCCTCGCCCTTGTAGAGAAACTGGGCGATGTCATGGCTGGTGTTTTTCAGCAGGGAGCTGTCAATCAAGAAGCGAATCCCCTGAGGGAGAAAATCAGAACACACAACTCAGTCTGAACATCTTTTACACAAAATACAATGAATATGAACTTCTTCAATATCAATCTTGTCCAATGAGGTACGAACACCTAGTGATTATATGTATCACTTGTTATTATTTTGAAAAAAGTCCAGCTTGTCAGTTTCCCCACTGTCTTAATATTGATCTAAAGCCGCAACCACAGTCAATCATTTTCAGCCAGTTTTTGCAGATTCTCCTTTGTGAGGATTTGCTTCTTTTTTCTGTCCATCATTGCAAACTAATTATCTCTGGGTTTTGGGCTGTTGGTCGGACAAAAAGAATAATCGATAAATCAATGAATCAAGACATAAACAATAGAATTATTGACAATGAAAATATTGTTTAGCTGCAGCCCTACACTTATCGGTTACATTAAGGAGGGCAGAGCCTGGTTGGTTCTCACCTTCTTGGGGTCCATGTTGAACTTCTTTCGGCCCATGGCCATCTGTTTATTCCTCTGCATACTTTTCCTAAAAACAGATAAAGAGAACAGACACTTAATACATGGCTCTGCAAAATAGACAGAAAATTAATTAACAGCAATTTCAATAAACATAATTGAGTGTGGAGATTCATATCCCACAGCCATCTTCAGCTGAAGAAGGTGAAGCTTTCAAATACGGTTGAAATCTCCCAGAATAGCCAAGTAAGTGGAACTTGTGTTTAGAATATTTATCACTGAATATATTTGGGGTGTGAACTGTTGGTCAGACAAAAAGCAATATGAGGACCTCAGCTTTGGCTTTGGGAAAATGCAAAAGCCATTTTTACAAACTAAACGATCATTGGACAAAATATTCAACAGATGAACCGATAATGTAATTAGTTGCAGCCCTAATTCCCACAAGGCAGTGGGGCTGTGTTCTGTGCGTCAGGCAGCTTTCCACATGAACACACTTCCACTAAAACAAAGGTTGAGTGGACCATGACTGCCTACACACAAGCACAGAAATGGTTGAGAGATACTTTACCGCTCTTCAGTTATGCCCAGGTTGTCAATCTCGCTGGTTACCTCTGCTATCTCATCCTTCAGCCTCTGAAAGCAGACAGACAGAGAGGAGGAGAGTGATGAAACAGAAAGCAGGAAACAACTACAGACATACACAGTATACATGTGACATGTGTGTGATGTCCGACCCTTTCACGTACACCTCTGGAGATGCTTGATCTCACCGGCAGCCCAATCCATTACACATGGTTGTCTGTTCCAGCTACATCTCACTGACCAACACATCGAGACAAGCACTTCTTAGAGAAGAGATGACCCAGAAGAAAAAAACCTAAAAGTGCAGACGTGATTCTCTCTCAGGCCAATTCATTCTTCCTCACGACTTCCTCACGTTTTGTGGAACAGCCGCCCTCTGCACAAAATCCTCTCTGGGAGCTGCAGCACCTGTTCTGTGGTCAGAGCCGACCACCCTTCCCGTTTCCCTGTCCCCGCTCCTCCTCTCCCCTGTGCTGACCCAGATTTATCAACGTGCCTTCCCCCCATGACGCCCCCCCTGGGCTGTTTGAGTGCCACACTGGTGTGGAGACAGGAATATGCCGGATCAAAGACTTTGGCTGGCTTAGCGGAGCTGCCTGGAGCTAACCCGGAGAGCTCAGAGGTTATGGGAGGAAAGAAGAGAGGAGAGAAACAGATGGAGGAACACTGAGCCCAGCAGAAAAGATAATGAACTAAGATTAGATAATTATAGAAGAGAAAGAGAAGTAGACGAGGCCGGTGTCCCAGATTAGAGCTACAATAAGTGAGTGTGTGTAATATGTAATATGTGTGAAAACCAGGTTAACAAGGTAAATAACTTCACTTGTCTGGATTCCTACATGGTTCCTCCATGGTTACACCCCCTATTAAACGAATAGCGTCCTCTGTCTCCATTACTGGAATACTTCATGGCTCATTACCCATCAGCCCACCAGGGCAACACAGGGCGGGGCTTAGAGGAGAGAAGCACCGAACGAGAGTAGACATCTGTAATAAACTCCATCAATCTAGTTGCACAGCGTCACTCCAGAGGCTGTGTTTGTCTTTATCTTTGTGTGTGTGTTTTCTTTGTGTGTGTGTTTTTTTTGCTGACTGAGGACGAGGGACTAGTGATGGGGTTCAATAGCATTTTAGCTAATTTTAATCCTGTTCTGAATCCTTGTAGAATCTTTTTGAGTAGTTTGTTTAATGAGTAATGATAACATCGACGTTAAATAATATATGCACTATTGTTATTTCACTCAGTATCAAACCTAAACCACTGAGATTCTACTGTGTTAAAAGGGTGTAGGGCTTTCATCACATACTTTCTCGTTGCTCTGTTGCTTCGCATTTGCTCAGCATATCCATCTGGGAACTTTCCATTGGAGAACTGTTGGCCAAATCAACCAATCAGATCAAACTCTTGCCGAAACCAGTCGGGAGAAGAGCAAAAACATTTTCCTCCGAGAAAAGCCTCCAGTGATGTTTTTTGCTCAAACTTTCAATGAAGGAATACTTTCTAATTTGGATAAAACTTGCGCGATAGCTACGCTCATCTCATCCGTAAACCCGCCTCAAAACCAACGCTGATTGGTCGGTCGTTTGGCGAACGACTCCAAATTTTCTCTATCTCAAGATGCCAGACTGATCTACGAGTAGAAAAATGGAGCTTGCGAGATCCGGACAATCTCACGAGGCTATAATTTAATATCTTGAGCTTTGCATTTAGTCGAGCAAAATAAGCAATTTATGTACAATTAATCAGAAATAATTGACAGATAACAAACACGTCAATTATTTCCTCGATTCATCTTTTAGATGTTTTGTCTTTAAAATGTCAAAAAATAGTAAAGTTTCTAAAACTCATGTTGATGTCATGAAACTGATCTACCAACAGTCCAAAACCCAAAAATATTGGTTATTTTATTTAACATTTAGCATTTATTTATCTACAATTTTGTTCATGATAATAAGGCAAGCTATTACCCACAATCTTGCAAAACAAATGTACCCAGATAAAGAGCTGACACAACAATCCCCCTAATTTATTTAAGGTTGAAGGGGGACTGAGGCAGGGGGGTCAAACTGTCCCTCCAGGCAGAGAGAGCGTGAGGACACACACACATACATACATACATACATACATACATACACACACACACACACACACACACTAGGTCCACCCCCCTCGTACACATGCAGCCCACACAAAGAGGATCATCCGTCTTGAATGCATACAGTAATGCTCTGGTGGTCATACGCCTATACCCCCACCCTCCAAACACACACAGACCTCCCTAGGCACACTGGTCTAGACACGGAGGTACGGATCTACCCAAGGACACAGGGAGAAGAAAGAACTCCCAGAACAATGTGATGTTCAGACAAAGAGATAAAAATGGAAAGCAAACAATGCACTGTGGGATTTTGTCATCCCTACAATTCTCTGAAATAATTCAAATGGTTTAAAAGGATAGGCTTACTCTTTCAAGTGACTTTAAACTTTTCAAGCCTGTCATTAAAACCGTTTTTGCTTGCTGTAGTCATTCCTCCTGTTCATACTGACCATTAAAAGATCCCTCCCTAAATCCAGTTTTCGTTCTGTGCAAAAATGTATTCAAATGTTTTACTGAAGTTGGCAGACAAATCAAGTGGCTATCTTCCAAAATGAGCATTTTTAGTACCAAACTCCCTCTTTGTGTTATTTTCCTTCTTTTTCTTATTTCCTTCCTCTGCAGCTCAACAGAGAAACACTAAAAACACATGTTTTTCACAGAAAGGCCCAAGAAGTTGAACTCCAGAAGAAGGTTAAACAAATGTTTTAAAGAAATAAAAAGGTGTAAGGGAGTAGAGTGTGTGTTATTACTTGTATGTCCTGCAGTAGCACTTGTTTTCTGCGGCGGATGCTTTCCAGCTCCTGTCTCTCCTCTGGACTGAGGTCATCAGGCACTGAGGAGACAAGTACACGTAGCACTCAAATACAAAGATCAAATATATTTTCACACACACACACACACACACACACACACACACACACACACACACACACACACACACACACACACACACACACACACACACACACACACACACACACACACACACACACACACACACACACACACACACACACACACACACACACACACACACACACCAATCGTTAATAACTGTACAAATGAAACATTATTTCATGATAGAAAGCCTGGAGGTGGAGGAGGCTGAGAGAATGAACTCTGCAGAGAAGAAGTGAATCTATAAAGTTGGTACAGATTAACTCCTACTTTTAGTATGATTTTATCAGACTAAAAGTAGGAGGACTAAACAATACAGTATTCATATTACGTATTACTGCCTTTTATTTAACACACACACCCTAAACTGTACATGGCCAAGGGTGTACTCTGATAGAGCAGTTCAGACACACATGGGTTTCTGCAGAGGAACGATAAGGTGAAGAGGGAAATGTGGATCTGTCAGTCATCGACCTGTGGTTTTTCTTAAGAAAACTTGAGCGAGAAAAAAAAGAAAGTTTCAATTCCAGTAATGAGAGGGAATGCAGCAGGTAAAAGTACTGTGCTGATCTGCATATTTCAGCAATGTCACACCTCTGCACTGTCAACTATAACTGGGGTTTCTCTCCACTGGGTGCCTCATAATAAACCTTCTGCTATGGCTATTCTAAAAAAGGCTCTAACCAGTGACAAAGGGTGAAGAAAAGGCATAATTAGTGCAGAGCTACAAGAAGTCTTAGAGGACATGTCGAGCTGTGCTGCTGCTGTTTTTCTAGTTTTCTGTTTTCTCTGGAGCAACAAATAAAAAGAGAGGAATAACTCCTCATGTTCCATCAATATGTATTACATTTTACAATGATTTTAGTCATTTCAACAATATATAAACTCTAAAATCAATATGTCAATCAAAAATGTGCTTTTTATTGGTCAAATATCTTCAATGTCTAAGCAATTTCAAACATTTTTTTTTACACCTCATCATATGGACTTGTGAGGCACTGAATTACAGCATTACTGTATATCATTTTGGCTATAAGACTTGAAAGTTCACCTTGGACAAAAAGAAAATCCTAGCTCAAGGTCAACTTACTAGCTTTTTCAGGGGCTTTCAACCACATCTTACAGTCTTCCTCAGCAGATGGAGTATACAGGGGCTACAATCTACCTATACAATCAGATAATATACAATGATCTGATATAGAGGGCTACGACTAACAACTATTTCCACGATCAATTAACCTTGACGATTACTGTAATACATTTCATAATTTTTAGTTCAGTTTTCTTTGTGGGTCTCTATATCTGTGCTTATTCTATATCTTACCTTGTTTTGTTGATTGTTGATTAATTAATTGGTCTAAAAAATATCAGAAAATAATGAAGAATCATAACCTCCCCCAGCCTAAGTTGACAAAATGTTTGTTTTATTCAACTAAGAAAACTCAAAAGTTTATCTTCATAGAAGACAAAAAAAGTAAATATTGACATTTGAGAAGCTGCTGATTTTGGCTTAAAGTGCTCATATTATGCTTTTTGGCTTTTCCCCTTTCGTTTATTGTGTTATATATCTTTTTTTGTGCATGTTATAGGTTTACAAAGTGAAAAAGCCCAAAATCCACCCCAAAGGGACTTACCATCTTGCAGAGAAAACGCTGTTCACAAACTGCTCCAAACAGCTCTACTGTAGTCCAGCCTTTACTTCCGTGACGAACGTGCGTCACTTTGTAACACATGTTATAATGCTCGCCTAGCTGCTAGCGTGGCACGCCCTCATACTCTGCAATTGACTAGCTAGCAGTGCTCACCTAGCTACTGTGTGACTCCCAACAAAGATAGGAACAGAAGTGAGATGCCTCATTCTGTAGCTAAAACAGAGAGCTCAACACACAGGGTGAAAAGAGGAGCTGCAGCAATGTGCAGTACAACAAAAATATGGTGTTTGTTGAAAATTAAACCACATAAACCTATTCTGGTACAACCTGCAAATACAATTATGAACTTGAAAATGAGCATAATATGAGCACTTTAAAGCGTAACCTAAACTTTTATCCAATTCCCTAAACTGGTGCCGATGAATATTGTCTATCAACTAGTACATTAATTGACTAATTGTTTCAACTCTACATATGATAACGTTATAATTCATATTGTGAATCTGTTGAACTGCATCTCAGGAGATGCAGACACCTCTGACTATGTTTAAGGCAAATTAAGTAAAGCTCAACAATCTGTAATGATTGTTTACATACTGCAAACATACAGACAGTGACGCATTCGCTCATCACATATACAGACCCCTCGCCCACAGAGAAAGGTTTAAGTAGGCCGGAGCAGCTCTTATTATAAACCTGAGGACAAGAATAACGCACTATTGTGAGCAGAGAGAGGCAGTGAAACTGACATTCATCCTCACTTCCTCTTTCTGGCTTTTCATTGAGAGGAAATAAGCAAGTAGCAAGTGGATTCATGACGGCTTATGAAACGGTCATATCCTCCTCCTCTCAAGCAAATAATCTCACACATTCTGACGTAAATAACAACCAGCTGCTCTGCATAGTCTGAAGGTCACGAGTGTCCGTTTGTGTTGACAAGTAATGGGACACCTTGTCTTAGCAATGCTGCTGATGATCAGCTGCTACGGACAACCAACATATCCAGGCCTAAAGTTCATTATCTATCCTTCTTTCACCCTCTTCTTTGTAAATTATACAACACATCACATCCTCTGAAGACACAATGACAAACTAAAACCACAGGTATATTCTGGCTTGGTTTCCGGCTCTGATGAGATTTTCTGACGAAGACATGATGACACATGCACGCACACACTCATTCAGATAAGTTTCTGCAAAAAAACTCTAATGCAGAAGTTATGACGCACTTGAACACCTACACATTTGTGTCATAATCCTGAGGTTCATACCAGAGAAAGCGTCTGTCTGCTGCTGAGTGGCTTCACCACCAGTCTCAGTGGTCCCAGTACTCCCAGTGCAGCTAAAAACAAGCTTCCATTCTCACCCCAGGTTTTTTCATAGAGTCCACAAGTCTAACTGAGTCACCAATCCCAGTAGAAAACAGCCTGTTTTCTGCAGTCCAATCTGGTTTCTCCAACAATAATCCAGTCCTGCCCGAGCCCTCCAATCCCAATCCTGTGGTCCTCTAGTCCAGCCTCCCTGCTTCTTAATCCTCAGGCACTCATTCCAACAGAGGGGAGAGGAGGGGAGCGAGCCTGCAGCTAAATGAGGACAAGTGTGTATCTGAGTGTGTGTGTGTGAGGGGAAAACGCTTGAACTCTCATCTCTCTCCCCCACCTCCCTCTGTCCATCTTGACTCCTCCCTCCCTCCCTCCCTCAGTGAGCAAAGCATCAAACACAGACTCCCCCACGTGGACACCTGTGCCCCAGAGAGGAAGAAGGGATGCGCAGTTTTCCCATCTTCAAAACAGTGTTTGGTAAAGAAATAAGGACAGTGCAGACATGACTCACATTCTCCTGGACACCAGCAACAACCAAAATGACAACAAATTACCAAACAACAGCTCACTGTTCTGGCAGAATTAAATCATTCATCATTCTCTGCTTATCACATGTGTTTGCTCATGTAAAACAACACACACATGCACCAACAACATCTCCCTCAGTTTGTTTCATTGTCTCACCCACAGGATTGCAGCTGACCCAGGACCTGAGGCAAAGCAGTTAGGACTAGACAATTATCTGTGTTTTGAGAGTGAGATTTTTAGTGTCTAGCACTGTTCACAAGGCAATAATTGTCTATTTCAGTGTTTATCAGGCGATAATTGTACACTTTAACGTGCAATGTTCCCTGGCTCAGAGGATAACAAGCTCAACAGAGTGATATAATCCTGCGGTTATGGTAAACTCCCTGGTGACTGATCGCATTCACACAGCCTTAAGGCTCAACAGTCCAATAACGACGCAGAAACAAATCCAAGCAGCAGGGGAAGAACAGGGGAGAAAAACTGTGCCTTAACACAGAAAAGGAAAAACATCCTTGTACGTGACAAAGAGAGGAAGTGAAGAAAATTATGACAACTTCAGCTGCTTTTTCAGGGTGGTGAAGTATTTTAAAGTGAAGTATATGTCAGGTGGGAAAGCGCTTAATGGACTACCAGTATTATAACAATGCTTAAAAACAAGGTATCACTCACAAGTGGGGAAAAAAAACAAACTATGAAAAGCGTCCTGTACTACTGGTAGTTCTGATATTTCCTACTTGAAAGCAGCTACTATTGAGTAGTCCATTTTGATAGCTTTTACTCAACTGACACAATGAGCCATCTTATTTTAAAGCACATTTGGTGAAATTTGTTTTGACAGGTTTTTTCCCCAAGCTGTAAAATACCTCATTGTAAAGCACCTCCTGTAAGAGTGTCTCAAACGTTTAGAGGAAACACTGGTGCAGTTGCGAGGAAGCTGATTTAGTTAATTGTTATGTTTTTGTGGCAAGTTCTCCCTCTCTGTACTGACCTTTTGCGGTCTCTCCACATCGTCCAACATTTTGGTCACAAATTGGGAAAAGAACAGAGAAGTGCATGCAGCCAAGTCAACTAAAAAGCCTAAGTATTTTTGAGGACATTTCCGTAATTTCCAACCGATAAAAGGGGGCATTGATTGCATTTATAAGGGGGCATTGATTGCATTTATAGACACGTGAACTAAAGTGCTGTACAATAAGCACAAACCCCCATGAGGTCTGGCCTCACTCCAGATTAATAATAATGAATCCCTTGTGCCAGTTAATAAAGACTGCCAAAGAGCATTAACAAATTAGTCAGATGAGGACTTGTTGCTTTCGCTCTGTCCTTAAGAAACGCAATGCCAAAACACATTAAACTACCAGCTATTCAGACAATACATACCTGCTCACTTTAGTTAGCGTTATATTGCGTTTCATATAAAGTTACGTTAGCTGGCTAGTTAGCGAGCTAAACTGGTTTACGTTAGCTAGCTAGCTCACATTAACTAAAGCGGGGGTCAGGCCAACTTACCAACTCCGTCTTCCGACTTTAAGACCATGTTTGTGCTGTAGGTCAACGCTGGCTTAGATAAATTAAATCTTTCACTTTAAAGTAACTTTAAAGATCGAAAGGTGTCTGTATTCCCTCCAAGTTACCGTTAGACTGGCAGTTAATGACAACTGTCTGTGCAGAGAGAGACAGCCGGTGTTGGGGCAGGATGACGTAGCCGCGGCTTCAACGGCAGCAGCCAATCAGAGAGCGGATAAGCACAAACATCTATCTATCTATCTATCTATCTATCTATATTTATTTCTATCTATCTATCTATCTATCTATCTATCTATCTATCTATCTATCTATCTATCTATCTATCTATCAAAAGACACTGATATAGGTTGGAATTCAAAATTATGAAATACTAAATCAAACTGTGACTTTTGAAGTTAAGCTTATGACATTTTAAGTCATAATTATGACATATTAAGACATTTGAACTTAACTCAGTAACTTTCTGTCCTTCTTTTGACTCCGAGTTATTGTGGAGTGGAAGCCTGTCTTGTTATTTTTTCAGAATTTTCAAAGCTTGTCTAACATTTCACCTATTTTTATTCTGTGGTGGAAGCGGTTTTCTTTAGCATATGTGTGTAGAGAGAAAAAGAGAAATGAAAAAAGAAATGTGTTTGCATGCTAACATCTGTGTGTATTTATAGATGTGTGTTTATATTGTGTATCTCTGGTTTGTAGCGGCATGATCACAACATCAATTTTATGTCTTTTAGCCGGGAGATATGTGTAAATGTTCCACTTTATTCTAGTTTTATCACTCCACCCTGTTGTGTACAAAGTAAGGAAAAGCATTCATGCAAGCAGGAAGAGGATACACAACTCAACAAGTAACAAGTATAAAATAAAGTAATATCCACCCACCTGCTGAAGAAGAGAGATATATTTACTGTATAGAAATAAGTGTGAAGACGGTGGGTGAAGGAAGCAGGGTTGATATCAGAGGATGGGTGCATGGCTTGTGTGTGAGGAAAGAGGAAGGTAGAAGAGAGGATGTAGGAAAGGATAGACGAAAGAATTGCAGCTGTGCGCTTGAATCAGTGCTTTATTCAGAGTTTGGACACACCAAAAACAGGATATGCTGAGGCGGGGCAGGGAAGAACTGCTGCAATTTAACAGTTTAAAGGGTCAGCTTATGGAAAGAGAATGGGTGGAGACAAAAATCTCTCAAACAGATTCTGCTTTCCAAAATTTGGTTAAAGTTAAACCAAAACTATCTGCATGACTAGAGATGAGTAAGAAAATGAACCAACATTTTATAAAACAAACAGTAAATGTAAAAGATATTAATCATTTAGTGTTTCTTTTCTTTTTGAATGTTTCAGGGGAAGTCTATTAGATATGACACGTGTTTGTGACTATGATTGTATGGGGCTGAGGGAAAGGAAAATAAATAAATAATGAATAAAGGAAAAAAAAGAAAAAAAACATTTAACATTAATTTAAAAAATAAAATGGAAGATAGTATGTAAGACATACAGGTCATGCAGAAGTAAGACAGTTGTTAAATGCAATTAGGCATACTATACCAATAATAATAATAATAATAATAATGATATTAGAAAATGTACTTGTTATTACATTCATTCTATAACCATTATTATAATCACCACCATACAACTAGCTATCACAAATGAAAAAGATAAAAGAAAGAAAATAAAAAATAGTTAGTAATAGATAATTGTCCAAAAAGCAATAGCTTATTGAGTAAATCTGCCTCCCAGTTAAAGGGTTTATTTGTGAAATCATCACTGTTGCAGAGTTGCTTGAGGCCCCTGAAGACGGGAAAATTAAAAAGAAGAAAGCAGAGGAAACGACAAGAAAATAAAAGGGGAAGTCCAGAAACAAAGCTCACAAAAGCTGTACAGCGAGTGGAAATAACCTGCTTCAGCACCATGCTGCTTTCATTGCGTAAGAATGACTTTTAAATGAGCACATTGATACAGTATGAAAGCACCTGAACAGAGGGAGATCAGTGGGCAGCGATTGAGATTATGTCACTCGAGCACCCACTGTAGAGGAGGATCCTGGACCAGAGGATGATGTCTGTGCGTCATGTTCTCAAAACAAGCCCACAAACACAAACACACACACACACACACACACACACACACACACACACACACACACACACACACACAATACAGAGCACTCTGTGTCTTGATAACCTAACAGAAAATCACCACGGCAACCGAACACTGATGGCACTTTATGCCAGTCTTGCTCTACATGTTTGTCTTTTATTTCTAGGCTATCAAGAGTCACACAAAACCAACAAAAGACAAGTAATAATGATGTCAACTGAAGGTTTACTTATCAAGGCACACACACATTTTACACACAAGCTGAACAACACATTTCTATTTTCTAAGATAACAGAAAACGACAAGGTTTAATATTTGCAACACTCACCTGTGGCTGCAGCAGGTGCCCCTGGACGCACTGTAGCACAGAGAAATGCCTGGAAACTGGAGGCACACAGCTCACTTACAGTCCCCATCACAACACAGTGTGTACTTAGGAGTTTGCAACAAAACAGCGTTTGAGGCTAAGGGTATCCTCTCAGCATCTCTGTGCAGGCAACTCCACTCTTAAGTCGGCTTCATACTTGACTAAAAGGCTCAAGCTGGCCTCGGCAAGAAGCTCCTTGAAAAAGCCGGGCTTTAGGTGTTTTCCCTCCCGACTGCCACCAGACTCTGACAGACTCTCGGAAAAATCACTCTCCACTCTCCACTCTCACTTTCTCTCCTCCCTCCTCCCTCGTGTTCACACACTTGACCTCACTCCTGAATTCAGCCTCACACATGACACACTTTTACCATACACAAAAACCTGTCAGCCTTATAATACATGTTATATATATAATACATTCTTCACATGAAAAGGAGACATATACTGTATTTATAGACACCCACCCACTGCTGTGTCACTTTGAACAGTTGTTAATGTATTCCTGGAAGTGATGACAAATGGACAAAACTATCCTCCTGTCCCCCCCCCCCAACACACACACACACACACACACACACACACACACACACACACACACACACACACACACACACACACACACACACACACACACACACACACGCTGACACACATAAGAGGCCCTATTAGTTTAGTCAGAGCTGAGCTAACACATACAGACACATATCCTACATTATGTTGCATATCAGTGGTGAAAGATATATTAATACCTTGAATTTGAGTATATTAAGTATATAAAAAGTACTTTAATTGGAAAATGTTGTATTCAGTGTGTTTTTTTATATATACCGTATAAACATATGTATGCCAGTCTTTATATATTTTGTTTTTGTTTCAGTTTTTATCATGTTTTTTTTTGTGTGTGTGTGTGTGTCATTATGACAATATTGACTACATTATTTAGGGATCTTGTGGCACTATCCTTAAATCTAAAGTGAAAAATGTATCACAAAAGGTAAAGTATGCAGAGTGTTATATTCTCATATAAATGTTATAATTTGCTTTATACTGTTGTTGGGTAGTTTAATCTAAGAGAAGGCATCATATTATGTAAATGTATATGTTTGTTATAAAAAATAACCAAGTAACTTATAACCATGGCTGCCAAATTAATGTGGTGGAGCAAAGAGTGTGCCTCTGAAATGTTACTCTATGAAGTACAATAAAGTAGCATAAAACAGAAATACTCATGTAAACAACTAGAAGTACAGCACTTGAGTAAATGTACTTATTTTCACCACAGTATGTAATCCAACACAACAACAACACCAACTATTGCCCCAAAAACTCGTTAAAAATCTAGTACAGATGGAACCTATCAATAACCAATCTAATGTGTTGCAATGGAGTTGCAAAAAGAAACAATCAATAATCAATTAGTATCAGTGGTAGTAAATTTGCAATATATTTACAAATGTTGACAACATCTAGCTCTTGTTTCTGTGGAGGTTTAATGCACTAACAGAAAGGTGCCTTGCCTGCCAAATGGATTTTATATGGCAGTAGCACGCAGTAGTCTATACTTGTGGAGTTATGGCAGAAGTAACAGTATTAGTTGTTGTATATGAAAAAAAAAAAAAAAAACAGCAGAAGTGGAAGAGGTAGCAGCTATTAATCAAAACCTGATTAATCATTTAGCTGATTAAGTATCAGCACAAATGTGGCAGTGATGCTAGCAGTATTAATACAAACGTACCCATTTAAGTAATAGTATTGGTAGTAGTAGTATCACTACAACTGATTATAATGACTTTGTTACAGAATGAAAGTGTTTCCTATAATGCATATGTCTTATAACGAATCACTGTAACACTGTGTGCATGTTGCATCAAGTGTTTGAGCTGCTACTCTATATTCCTCTCTACATATATGAACTATGGCTATTTATATACTGCATCTGACGTTAAGGACCAGGGCCATTTCAGGTGTGAGTGTGACATCATTGCCCCTTCAGGCTGCCTTTGAATTTGATTTTGCACTTCTGATACACAATATAGTTCCTTATTATTCAATGTTCTCCATACTTTAACTTGCACTACATTTCCTATCACCATCACTCCGTGTATCTCGTTCACTCATTAAATCTATTTGAGTCTTTGATTATCTCCTTTCCTCTCCTCTCTCTGTAGAGCTGACCTCTTTCTGTTGACCTCACACTCCCGACAAACAGGAATATCATGTTCAACTTTGACAGCTTTTTGTGGCTTCATAAGATTTAGGACTCACAAAATACAGCAAGTATACATAAATATATGCACATGTAGTTCCAGAAACCCGATATCCCCGGTGGCAGGTGGTACTGAAAAATAAAGAGGAGTAGGTGGTGCGATGTAAGCAGCCCAAGTGAACTTTTATGTGATTTGCATATAAAATGAAAACAGTGAGAGAGAAAGACTTTCCACAGTGTCCAAATGGACCTTTCTAAATATATTCAGTTGGATTTAGTTTCTTGTGTTGCACTGCCTGCTCAAACCATGTGAACACAAAATCAACAGCATCTTGTCTTTCATTGAAATACACTTGAAATCAACGTGTTTTTAAATAACCAGTGGTGGAAGAAGTATTGACAAGTAAAAGTAGCCATACCAATTAGTAGAAGAACAGACATATTATCAGTAAGTATCAAAAGCAGTCATGATGCAGAATAGTGGTATATTTACCATATTATTTGAAACATATTACTGTTTCATTAACACATAAGGAGCCTTTTAATGTTGAATTATACCGTTATTCTAGAAGAATGTATATTTTGTACTGATCATATTTTTTAACATATGTATATAACTTGAATGTGAATGGAATAAAAAATACAATATTTCCATCTGAATTGTAGTAAAAATATCAATGGAAATACTCAAGGAAACACAAAATATAAGTAGTTGAGTGAATGTACCACAAGCATTGTGTTGAAATCCATCAACAGTCAGCTTCCTGTTGTTTGATTCACATGTAGGGTGATTAATGATTTTTTGGCATGCTCAAGGCAAAGACAACGTGATTCTTCTGAGTGACGCTCATCTCTTGAGGCATTATCTCTCTCAATATGAGCGGTATCTGCCAGGACAATAACATAACATAACATAACATAACAATAGATTCCAGATATCCAGTGCACTCAACCTTATTTTTTACTTCTTTCAGAGAAGCTCACTCCTCACTCAAATGCATCTGGTTGCCATGACAACTACAAAAAGCCCAGCATATAAGTAAAGAGGAAAGTGTAATAACTATGGTATTAACCAAGACACCTCATTAACCTTTTTCTTGCTCATTAAAATGCTCATAGGGCTGATTTTTGTTTCTGAATGAATTATAACATATTTAAACCACAAATATTGTCACTTTTTGATCTTTTGACACATTTTTATAACAAATGTCTGCCATGAAGTCTGTTGAGAGGAATTCAGAGTTAAAAGACAAGGTTAAAAACCAGTATGTAAACTCTAAAACAATGCTAAACATGATCTGAATTTTATCAGGTTTAAGGTAACAGATTAGTCTGAACTGCTGCCCACGTAGAGTATATACGTTTTTCAGTGATTCAAATAGATTCAATTAGAATAGTTTGTGTGGGGGTGCAGATTCCTTTCACCTTGGCTAAACTGCACATCTACAGTATGTAGCAGAGGAAAAGAGTTTGAAATGCATGGTTCAAATTCTGACCGTTAGCTTTATGACCATTTGGGTCAATGTCAGGATATATTGTAGATCATTTTGCTTTAAATATGTGATCTCTCAATATTTTTAATTGATGAACACTTCCAGAAGTGAGAGTATTACAGGGAGGACATTTCGAACATAGTGCTTATAGAAAGACCAGACCTATAAGTATCTAAAGAAATGAGCCTATGGCAGACATAACGTCCCAGACAGTTGAACAAAAGATGCAAAGCAATCTTTGTAATAGAAGTACAGTAGACGAGATTAAAAAAGAAAAAAGGATTGCTAGGCAAAGGACCTTGGAAAAGACGAAAGATGTAACCCAACCCTTATGGTGCAGAGAGAGACATATTTAGGGAATAATTCAGCTCCATTGCAACACATTAGATTGAAGTACATAAAAAAAGATCTGACTGAGAAAAAGAACAAAAAGAACAAAATGATCCAAGTTATCTTGTTGTCAAATTGTCTTATGGTGCAAATTCTTTAGATGATGTGAGTGTGAATGATGCAACCTTGAACTATGATTGCACAAAGACTCACATTAATAAAACTTGAACACAGTTTATCTGGAAACCTCAAACTATTTTGGGCAGTTTGTTCTCGACTTGTAGCATCTCACAAGAATGTCTGTGTTCCTTATTTAATCCTCTGAAAGCCGGGTGGGATACTATAGATGAACCACATGTTTTTTTATACCAGTAAACTATTTCCACACCCTCATTAGCAATGTATTCGAGAATTTTCTTTTTGTGCTTTAAGTTGCTTCTCAGGCTTATGATAAGTTACTATGTGTGCATTTGAGCTACATAAATCAGAGTTGTAGAAGTATTTTTTTAATTTATTTAATGACTTTAGTTACTTTGCAGATTCTGATTGATACAAAATTGAATCAACAACTAAATGATGCTGTATTATTATATATTAAGATAAGACTGTATTGATCCTTTGGTGAATTTACACGCATGCTACCTGGCAGTATATACATTTACCAGCTGCAACATTAAAGTGATGTACACATACATGCATCAATAATTATAATTCAATAATATAATACAAATTATTCTGAAATGGGTCATTTTGCATGAAGGGTACTTTTACTTTTTGTACTATTAAGTATATTTTGATGCTAAATCTTTATTACTATAGTAAAGATGTTGAATGAAGGACTCAACCTGTGGTATTGCTACTTTTACTTTAAATATCTGCGTACTTCTTCCACCATTGTGTATTTGTGTGTGTCTCTTTAGTTTATGTGATGGTTCTTTGGGTAGGCTGGTGTTTTTCCCCTTTGAATTTTAAATATTATATTCTTCTGTATATGTATTTTAATGTCAAACACATTGAGTGTACTCGTGACACAATGAGATACATAAATCAGAGTTGTAGAAGTAAAGTTGGCTTGTTGAAGTCTTTAGTGAAGCATAAAGAGGCTGCTTTGTCCTCTGGTGGCCACCGGGTGGCATCACAACTACAAGGGAGTCAGTCAGACAATGTTGTATGGAGGATATAGTTATTCATAATTCAAATTCCAAAGTCCAAAGAGAAAACAAAGCAAGATCAAATTAAAAATATTATTATTTTACTACGCTACAAGGAAAAATCATGCCATAATTGAATTTAAAAAAGAAAAAGGAAACTGAAAAAGCAAAGTAAAAATGTAAAATGATAATTTGACATGACTTAAACAAACGTCAACGTTTGTAAACGTTAAACGCTGATGCAGTTTTACATGTTTTTTAAATTTCATATCCATAAATGCAGCTTTCAAAATTATAGACAATTAAAAAGATTTAGCCTATAATTAAATATTGGTTAACCTCCTCTTATCTAAATTTTTAGATATCAGATCCCCTTCTAATGGGAGACATGAAAACCTTTTCATTACAAACTCTCATATGTTATAATTGTAAAAGAGTAGGGAGATTAAAACGTGACGAGATTTCTCGTCGAGGTGAAAAGTTGTCTCGTGAGGCGATGTGATGTCAGCGTGATGGAGCGTGAAATTACTATTGAAGATCCCCCTGCCACTTTTAAATCATTTGTGTGGCAACATTTTGGTTTTCCCGCGGAAACAATAAACGGCAAAAGAGTGACAGACAAGACGAATGCAATATGTAAACATTGTAAGAAAAATATGCCGTACTACTAACTACTGCACCCGCGAGTCGCGTGTGCAGTAGTTAGTAGAGAGCTGTGGTGGTGCTGTAAGTGTTTTTGCATAGTGCTCGTGTTAGCCGCGGTATCTGACATTTTTTCTTACAATGTTTACATATTGTGTTCGTCTTGTCTGTCACTCTTTTCGCCGTTTATTATTTCGAAGGAAAACCAAAATGTTGCCACACAAATGATTTAAAAGTGGCAGGGGATCTTCAATAGTAATTCCACGCTCCATCACGCTGACATCACATCGCCTCACGAGACACTTTTTCACCTCGACGAAAATCTGTCTCGTTCTCGTGAACCCAATCTCGTGATGTGTCTCGTCTCGTGGAGTAAGCGTCTCGTCACACCCCTATAAAAGAGTATTCATTTTAGTATTATGTGGGTGGCTTCATAGTTGAGCTATGTTTTTTTCATTTTTTTCACAATTTGCAAATAAAACAATAAAAAAAGTCATGGCAGCTTTCATCAAAAAAACAACAAACATTAACATCAGGGAGACAACATTAACATCCGCAAATCTGCCAACAATAGGCTATATGGCTATCGTTAATTTAAGAGTTTAAACAGCATTTAATTAATTGCATCATGCTCACTTAACTCAACCGTGACTTAATTTAGAAAATAATTCACGATTTCGTGTTCTGAACATCTGATTTTACCGTTGGGCACGCCCAGGCATGAGAAGGGAGGCATGAGATGGGAGTAACATGAGACAGGAGGTCAAGGTCAAGGATGAAAGACCAAGGCCAATTCTATTCAAATGTACAGGGATATGCATTTCTTTTGTTCTAATCTAGTCTCAAGACAGCAGGGTGTTGGCTCCAAGACAGGTTAAGGCTATGCAAAATAACAGACATGATGCAATTATTCTTTAGAAGATAAGGATGGTGTGAAGCAGACAGTAGTGCAGTGTAATGTAGAATACATTTAAACTAAAAGTATATTGTTTATCAAACATCACCAATGTTTTAACTTTTTTAAACTCAACAACTACCAATAAACTATCAAAAATTAAATGATATTATCAAAAAGAAAAAAAGAAAAGTAAGAAAAGCTACAAATCGCTGCAGCTCACTCACACACGCCAGCATGCTCTCACTCAGAGAGAGAGAGAGAGAGAGAGAGAGAGAGAGAGAGAGAGAGAGAGAGAGAGAGAGAGAGAGAGAGAGAGACAGAGAGAGAGAGATGCAAAAAAAAAATCTTTTATTAATATTTGACTTTTCCTGACACTTCAATATTGGAACCCACGTTATGAACTAGGTAACAGCACTACCTTTAACTGGGTGGTCTGCCTTCCTTTCTCATTTCCTGCAGCGTGTGTTAGCACCATGCTAACAGTATCTCTGCTGTTTAGAAGATCAGACAGTCAATTTGGTTTATAACATATTCCAAGTTGACTATTTAATTTCTAGGAATTTTCTCATAAAATTGATTTCTTTTGGTAGAATTTGCAAATTGTTTTACTGGTTAGTTTCCTTACCAGCAGGGTGATATTATGGGCGCACAGACCAGTCAGTATGTTATGCGATGTAGTTACTATCTCAGGTCTGTTTGTAAATATCAGCTCAATTTGTGTCTGTATATGTAGAACAAGTTATGAAAAGTAGCCTACAGTTGCTTCCATAGTAACATTGTAAGCAACCGGCACAAATTTTCCTTCATTTTGACATAAAATGATTGCATGAAGAGTGAAAATTGTGTAAGTGAGATCATGTCTTCAAAGGCTTCAAAGAAGGTTGTTCACTAACTCTCTGTTTGTCTGTTGCTATAGAAAGGGAGAGGAGGAGAGGGACTTGAATGTCACCGCTGTCAGCACTGACAAATCCTTCACAACATCAAAATATTTGAAGATTCATCAGAAAGTTCACACTGGAGAGAAGCCGTACAGCTGTGATCAATTTTCACCGCTGGAGTTCTCTTCTTTCATTCTGGTCGGTGTTTACATTTCACCCCAAGCCGACGTGAGCGATGCACTTCAAACTCTCACCGATTAGGTAAACTTTTCAGAACACAAAATATCCCAAAATTTAAATCTGCAAAGCCTGCATTCAGAATAGTGAAGACGTGGACAAATGAAGTGAAGGAGGAGCTGCAAGACTGTCTTGACTGTACAGACTGGAGTGTTTTTGAAGAAGCTACAGGTGACTATAGGACGAACTTACTGACACTGTGACATCCTACGTTAGTTTTTGTGAAGGAGTGTGTGTGCCAACAAAGACTTTCCGCATCTTCAACAACAATAAACCATGATTCACTGCAAGACTGAGCCAACTCTGCCAGGCCAAAGAGGAGGCCTAGCAACGGAGACTGGACTGGATGTGTCCTCTCCCCACTGCTCTTCTCCCTCTACACAAATGACAGTACATCCAAGGACCCAGCTGTCAAACTCTTAAAATTTGCGAATGACACCACTGTCAGGATGGTGACAAGTCTGCATATCGGCAAGTGGTTGATAATTTGGTGCTCTGGCGCAGTCAACACAACCTTGAGCTAAACACTCTAAAGACTGTGGAGATGGTGGTGGACTTTACGAAGCACCCCACAGTGCTGCCCCCCTCACAATATCCAACAGCCTAGTGTCAAATGTGGACTCATTCAAGTTTCTGGGCTCCATCATTTCCCAGGATCTGAATTGGGAGTCCAACACCAATGGCATCCTTAAAAAAGCTCAGCAGAGGATGTACTTCCTACGAGAGCTGTTGGCCATCTTCTACACTGCTGTCTCTCAGTCCCTCACTGTGGAAAAACTTCTACTTTGGACTTTAAAATCAAATCATGTCAACTGACGAGTTAAACCAGGACGCCGCAGCTGAAGAGAGATAAGATTTTAGTCTTGAACTGATTTGATCTCATTTATAAGGGACATTTTGTATCTTTTAAATAATGTCATCCAACTTTTTGTGGAACATGTTTGTCAGTTTTTTAAGCTATGTTTTGTATTTAATTCATTTAATCGCACCTCTTTCTTCCCTGAATTACTGTAAAGCCCACACTCAACAGTAAAACACTTTTACATCCATTAAGTGACACTCACCTCATGTATCCATTTATTACTCCTTGTCACCTCCAACTGTGCAATATGTCATCTCTATTAATTCACACCTTACTCATCTGTTTATATATTATGTCTGCTTATATAAGGTTGTTTATTGTGTAAATACAGTTGTTTTATTACTATTATTATTATTATTATTATTATATTATAATTCTATTATATTTTTCCATTTCCTATAGTTTATGTATATTTTTTCTCCTATGTCTAATTAATGTGTTATTCTGATGTGTGTACATTTTTCTTTTGCGCTGCTGTAGCACAGGAATTTTCCCCAGTGTGGGATTAATAAAGTCTATCTTGTCTTATCTTATTTTGTTTGTGCCCATGCACTTGTTAGCAAGAGTATGAAGTTAGCTGGAGCTTTATAGTTCTTACAGTGTCAAACTTTGATTTTATAGTATGGAATTCATTATATACACTAGGCTACTTTTCATTGCTTTGTGTTAACCAGGTAACATGCATGCTGTATTATAACCGTTTTATTCAGCTCTGGCTGGCTGCTAACATTGTAAGCAAACTGCTGTCAGTTGATGGTGCCTGTTTTAAATAACGTAACATTAGGTTACCTGCATCGTTTCAGTAGAGCTGTTTTACCCACATCCTGCGGTCAGAACATGTGTGTGTAAAACTGCTCTGATAAAAATGTTTTTATGCTTTTATTTGGTATTTATGACATAAACATGTGAGTAAAGAAAACCTCTGTAATATATAATAGATTCTGGCCACCAAAATGTCGCTCCTGAGGTTCAGCTCCTCAGCCGTCCTCCCCAGACTCAGAGGTGAGTTCACTTATTCACCCCTGCAGTAATAACACAGTTGCCAGGATTTGGCCCAGCAAATGACTGATAGAAGCTTCAGCAGCAGAGCAAGGATGGAAGATAAAAAAAAAAAAATCCAATTGCATATTTAACTATTTCATTTTTTACATACATTTAGCAAAAAGATCCATATCGCCACCTGGCTCTGACAATATAAATAATGATAAAATAACTGCATTTTTCTTTTGGATTGCAGAGTCCTGCTACAGCCAGCTCCCTCCATGGAGTCTGACAGCAAGCATTTCCAGCCCTGGAGAGACTACATGGGACTGTCGGACACAGTCAGTGAGATCCTGGGCCAGGACACGGCCAATGAGTCCTCCCTTCCAGCCTCTAAGAATCTGATGACCTGTGCGAGGCACTGCGCATAGGGCTAACATAGTTTGTGGCAACCTCGGGGCAGACTGTGCGCCAGATCTCTCCGGTATATCTACGCTGCCAGGCTCTTTGACTCATCAACGCCCACGTGATGCTTTGTGGTATGCTACCGACCCGTTTTTGTGTGTGTGTTTGACTCTTCACTACATTGGTATAGACTGTTTATTCATGTATATTGTGTTATTACCATATCACTTTCGCATATCCATCGTCTTACTTCCTACACCTCACTTTTGCACCGGCTGTAATGTTGACTTAATCTGCACTTTATGTAGCCTATTGTATCCTGTATTCCTGTATTGTAATGAATGTAAATAAAAACTAAAACTGCAAACAGTTATGACGGGGTCCAAGCCTCCCCGGCGCCAGTCCCCCCTGGCGCTAGTCACTCCTGACGATGCTAAGAGCCCATGAAAGCGGAGCCCACGAAAGGAAAACCCAAAGCACAACTGCGGCGAGGCATAAGTTAGGAAATTTGACTAAGTATTCCTAAGTGCGAGCTCCAAAGTCTGCAGTGAAATGCTATGGCAAATTTCCCATTCATTGAGTAAAAGGCCAAAACGCTTCTACCTCAATCATAGTGCCCCCTCAAGGGCGATCATTACCAAATCTGGTGTAGAACCACAGAGTGGCATGTCGAAAAATAAGCTCAAGTTTTGTGATGATAGCAGAGATATTGCCATTGCAATTTTTTCCCAAGTTACTAGTAGACAGATGCTGCACCCTCAGATACGTTCAAGTTCAGGGTATTTAGGCTACGTTCACACCGTAAGTCTTAATGCCTGATTCAGATTTTTTGCTCAGATCCGATTTTTTGTTTGGCTTCACCTCGGAGTGATGCCGACATCACCTTTTTACGTGAGCCGATCCCCGCCCTGGTGATGCGACGCGTGGTTGGGTAACAATGAGGACAGTCCGCCCCGGTTAACAGCCGCACTGGAAGCAGGGGGCCCCGCCCCTCCCCGCGGGGAGAGTGGGCGCAGCGAGGGTTTTTGAGGTAAAAGTCACATCAAATCCGCCTTGGCTGTTCACACTGCGGTCGCATTGAAAAAAATCAGATCTGAGTCGGATTCAGGACCACATGTGGAAGTGGCCTGAATCTGATCTGAAAAAATCTGATCTGGGCAAGATTTGAGTGTTCACACTACTTCTGAAGAAGCCTGACTTGGTCACTTAACCCCCAAAAAATTTGGGCCACTTTGGCCTGCAGTCTGAACGTAGCCATAGTGTTTCGTTAAAGCAACACTATGTAACTTTTAGCTGCAGCTGTAGTTCCAATGAGACAACCTGTAGGGGGACGGTCCCCCTAGCGATATTACGAATCCCACTATGGCCACGCCAAGACCCGCCCTTCAATAGCATTTATTGGCCAGGCTTTCATGAGAACGCAAGGTAACGTAACCCCATTTGTACAGGTCCTATCCCCTGACCAATCGGCTATCCTAACCTTAACCACTCGAGATGCTTCGTAGGGTGGGTCTTGGCGTGGCCATAGTGGGATTCGTAATTTTGCGTCCCCCTACAGGTTGTCTCATTGAATTACAACTTGCGGTACCCAACGCGAGTTGTTGTCCAATGAGACAACCTGTAGGGCTAAAAATGAAAATGACATAGTGTTGCTTTAACTAGTCACATTAATATTACCCTATTCATGTGTTTCCGCCCAAAATGCAACAAAACTCTCTTCAGCTCATCATTTGATTCATTAGAAAGATACCACCAGATATAACAATGAGTAAAAAGTAAAATATTTATGAGTGGGAGATGTGGGGAGTCAAAAGACTTCTTGTTGCCTCAGACCAACAATGTCAAGGTTTTCTTTGATTCATAATTCATAATTCACACATGCACATTGTGTGTTTTCTTGTAAGTATTACATAATATCCTGTGTCTCTTCCTCTCGGTCCTCACTGTCTTGGGTAAGCGTGATTGCAAATCAGAGGTTGCATCAACAATTCACTGACCTCACATACTCAAGAGTTATCCAACTGGGTTTCAAACACAAAGGGAGAAGTCAAAAGCAACTGTCGATTTAAGATAAGTGACAGTCATGTACACATCTCACATCAGTCCACTTTTTCTAAATACACTTATAACTGAATTCACACCCTCGCTCAGACACAGTGACCTCTGATTTTAGGAAGACGTGAAATCCGCTCTGACACCGGATGATTATTACAATCCTGTTTGACATCGAGGAGAGAATGAACAGAGATGACAAAACCGCCTGGTCTGGGCTCTGCCTGCACATTTCTCAAATATTTTCCTAGTTGAGTCGATTAGCCTACCACATCTCTTCATGAATATTTGTCTGCCCTTCTCCCAGCACATCCTCTCCACTCTACATACACGTCCCTCACACACCAACGACCTCAGTGGGAAATTAACAGCTGCCAAATCAAGGCCAGGTTGGACTGCTAAAAACACCAACATTATAAATGCTTTGAGGTTAAATCTGGAATGGAATGGGCACAAATAAAAAGCAACTCATTATAGAAACTGTTTCAGTGGTTCTACAGATTAAAAGTCAATAAATAAGACATTATGAAATATAAAATCATGAATAACATGATGAAAACAGTGGTCTGTCCACCACTTTGAAATATCTTAAATATTGGATGTATTGCCATGACATTTGGTTCATTCATGTACCCCTCAAGATGAATTATAATACCTTTCCTCTAGTGCCATCATCAGATACATTGCAGCAGGTGTGTTTAGTGCTAATTAGCTAAGGTTAGCATGCTAACATGCTAACGATGCTAAGACTGTGAACAAGGTAAACATTATTCCTGCTAAACATCAACATGTTAGCATCGTCTTTGTGAGTGTGTTAGCATTCTGATTTAAGCATTTAGCTCAAAGCACCACTGTGCCAAAGAACGGCCTCACAAAGTTGCTACATGCAGCATAGCAGTAAACCAGATTGGTCTCGTTATTTAATTCCAGCACTTTTTACTTGAAAGTGTTTAGATTTCAACACACCATTTTCCAAATGACTATTTTATTTCATCATGTCCCGTTTGTCAATCATGATAAACAGGATGGAGCCCGTTATGTGATCAGACCAAAGCTACAGCCTATTACATAACCTTCTCTGCACGGTTTGCCTTGAATGACAAATGGACTTTTTCATCATGATTGAAATGGTAAGAAATAAAACGGTTATTGGAAAAGGTAGCTTTGTAAAATTAAGACATTTTAAAACCAAACCACTCGAAATATCAAGACTAATCTAGTTTAGAGCCATGCTAGCTAATCTGTGAAGCTGTTCAGTAATGCTTATATACAGTACATTATGAAACAAACCTTTGCTTTGTGCCAACATCAACATTTAGCATAAAGCAAAGGTTTGCTTCATAATGTATTACTCTATTAATTTACTCATTTTTGAACACTTTGGGCCTCCATACTTTTAGCCTGCATCACGTCACTGAAACCGTATCAGCAAACGCCTAAAAAGACAAAAAAGGCAGCGTTTATTTTTTTTTTTTCAAACATGTGGTTTTTATTTGATAATACTGAATATTTTGTCCTTCGCCCGGACTTACACAAAGCATCAAACACATGCACAGTCCTCTATTCACACAAGGTACCCATTTCTCATTTCTCTACACCTCTCCAAAAAGGATTCATCTCTCTCACTCTCACGTTACTCCAGCGCAAGAGGACCTTCTCACCTCGACACTACAGCTAAAGACATCATAGACAAAGACAGCGAAAACACACAAAAATCATGACAGGTATAATAATAACACTGAAAAAATACAAAGTAATGGAAAATGGAAAGAGTTTACTTTTAAATTATGCCTCTAATACTCCATCATATATATATTTGTTTGTTAATGTAGCTTGAGGTGTATAAAACAGCACTGTAAACTTCAATTGAGTAACTTGCTTTCTATGACAGCGATGAAGCTTTCATTAATAACTGGAAGGAGCAGGAAAGACGAGTCAAAGCTAACATTAAGCATGTAAAGACCCTATTACTCATGAAATGAACCGTCTGCGAGAATATATTGGCAAATCCTGAAACTGCTGTTGGCATTTACAATCAACAGGTAATACAAAGACACTGAAATAACACCCAACAAAGCTCTTTTTGTTTTTGTCTTTCACACATAAAATCTGCAAAAATCCCTTATATCCGAACCTCTCACACGCCACTTTTTTGTTTTTCTTTGATTGCAAGTACTATTTTCTCTGTTATGACAAAGATAGCGAGAATAAGTTTGTGAATATGGATCACCAAAAGCACTCAAAATAGGAGAAATCTGCACCTGAGGTGGATCTGTCGGTCTCGGCGAACTATAATCACTGTCACATCAGAGTGTTCAGGCTCTTGTCTTTACTGGAACTCATCCTCAAAAAGTGCAAATCTAGTTCTAAAGCAGTAAATAATAATCATCAAGTAACAACAAAAGTATATGCATAGGTACTGTACAGCTACATAGTGGGGATAACAAGGGAGAGGGATGAAGATGAGAAGAGAAAGAGACATTTTGGATATTTCTGACTGGACTGTGGGGCGGTGAGGTGGTGTTTTACCTCATGAGCAGGTTTAAATTTAGAGCGCTCCTCTTTACACAGCATAGACTGGTCCAGTGAGGCCTGTGACGGCCACAGACTTGAGTTAAAATCTCCACGAGAAAAGATTTTTCACCTAATCAAACCAGGAAAGATCAGCCAAGATGACTCATGTTCTTTTTAAACAAAACAGTTAAGCATGCAGTGGGCGTCCGACGTCACCGGTGGCCAAACGGCTCCCAGCAGAGAAGATGAGGGAAGCAGTAACTAATAGTGTTCAGAGAGAGCGAGACAATCATTTAAAAAAAGGCAACTTGGAATTTGGCTTTGGAATAAAATGGAGAATGAGGTAATAAAAGTAGAAACACGATGGGCAACGAATGATCGTCCGTAGATCGGGATTGACTTGTGAAGTTGGAGAACAGAGCTGTTAAAGCGCTTTGCGGGGCAGGAAGTGCTCTGTCTCACCGAGAATTTATATCCTCCTGACGCCAGCCTCAGGAGGAAGTTATATCATCACTTGACCAGTCTATGTCTCATGATGCTAGGTTTGTTTTTACAGAGAACAACCCGAGTCTGAGAACAACCTCCGAGCCTCTTCAGTTCAATTTGAGCAATGCTGAAATTGAAAGCGGCCTTGTGTTGCTTTGTCTAACTGAAATGCTAACGGACAACAAATACAAAGAGAGGCTGAAGGTTGTTTTCGGACCAGCAGGTCATTTTAGTCACATTAGCTTTCCCTTAAAAAAAAAAAAAAAAAAAAAAAAAAAAAAAAGAAATCAAAAATCACATTGCCTGATGTTGTTATCTTAAATTTCAATGGAATCATTTACATTTATTTTCCAGCCAGGCTGTGCAGTGGGCAGTCAGGCGAGCCAAGTGATTAAGGGTCATCGGCGTCCAGGAACTCCTTCTTGGGCGACGCGATTCCGCGGTACCAGGAGCAGGAGCCGTCCGCCCTCTTGACGCAGGCGTAGTGGCTGGCCTGGCGTCCGTGCACCTGCTTCTCGATCATCATGTCCGTCCACAGACACTCCTCAGGAGCAGAGATCTCACAGGGCAGAGAGGGACAGCGCACAATCTGCAGAGACACACAGAACAATCTCCCTATACTGTGTGCACAAACTGTGGAGTCATGTTAAGTCAAGTTATGATATTATTTGAAAATAATTATAACTTATAACATTTTATTACAGTATATACCATATTATATTTCTATATTAATATCCACACAAACACTAAGCATAATTACTTTTTCATATTATATATTATTTACAGTTTACATACAATAAACTTGCTGATCACATCACGGTCACTTTTGCCTTCTAATTTTCTTTAATTACTCTTGTATTAGTTTCTATTTTTACTTCTGTTCTTATTTTAGTTTTATATGTCTTTTTGTATTTAGTTTTTATAGCGCTGTCAGTTAATCACGAGATTGGCCCAGCAAACTTCGTAGTTTTTGGGCTTGCGAGTCGGCCCAAAGAGTAGTAGGCTAACGTTACATTTTGGGTGGATGGCGGGCACGCAACGCCGAAATGGACGCCAGTAAGATTCTGAATGGAAAGTTTACTTTTAAAAAGTTTTTTTTAAACTTATCTTATAATATATTATATCTTATATAGTTTCGGTAAAAATACCAAAAAAAGCTCACTGACTGACATGTTATATTTTGTTTGTTTAATCCCTACAAAAACAGAAAACAGGAACAAAAAGAAATGCAAATCCTCTCATATAAGAAGCTGAAACCAAAAAAGAATTGGTTTATCAAACTCGATTTTCTGTCAACTAATTCAAATCAGATAAACCATACATACACAGACAGTCCTTTCCTGCCTTACCTTGCATTCACAGCCCATCTCGTAGCGTTGGCTAAGGCCCTTCTTCTGGGTGTTGCTCAAGGAGTCCCAGGGCATGATGTAATCACACAGGGTCACATGCATGCTCCCGTCGGCCTCGGCCTTGCCTGCAAAAGAACGAGACAGCGATAAAAGCTTCACAATGACAGGATATTCAGACACAACATCATAAATGCAGCTGCATCAATATAAATGCTCATATTAGACAAAAGGTCAAACTATGAGCGTCAGACAACGGGTAAAACTGATCAAATCTGTTACTTTTCAGACGGGTGCCTGCAGGCATCAACACAGACCACCTGTCCTCTGTGTGAAAAAGCTGGTGTTTATGTTTCATGCATGAGTGGCACCAGTCAAAATAAGAAGATATTTCAACTTGAGTTTACAGATCTGCTCAGGCTGCATCCTCCTCACTTCCCCGCTATCTGTCTGTCAGAGCAACTCTCAACATGTTGAAGTCTTTACAGCATGTCCTCGCAGACGGGACTGACTCACGTTTCACTGGAACTCTTCCAACGGTTAACCCTTTAAACTAAAGAAAGGATGAATCGTTTTAAAAGATGCTCCGGTCTGCAGAAAGTTAACTGCCTTTCCCACTGCTCAAGTCCTGCAGTCTGAGAGAGAGGAAACGCTGGCTTCAGCAGTTCCTCCTCTTACAACTCTCTGTAATTAGGGCCGAGTGTTTGCGGGTGCATCTCTGTCTGCGATGGGGAAACCAGAGCATGAATGACATCATGATCCTCTATGTCTCCTCTACTCACTGCACTATGTCTCATTCTGCTGCTTTTAGTCACAATACCACCCAGATTTAGCATACAAAACATGAAAAGGTATAGTTTGACATTTTGGGAAATATGCTTATTCAAATGAAAAGATTGATACCACTCTCATCTGTATGTTGAATGTAAGTCTCCAGCCAGCAGCTAGTTAGCTTAGCTTAGCATAAACACTAAAGGCAGGGGGAACAACTAGGTAACACAAGTTTTATGGGGGTTATGTGCTGGACTATTTCTTGGGACAGTCACAGTAACTAGTCGGGCACTAAACTCCCCATAAAACGGTAAAATTGACATTTTTACACTTTTTTTAAACGAATTAAACAAACGCAATACAATGTGTTAATAAGTGAGCTTTAAATTGGATTTAAAACTGGATTTTGTTGCCTTTGGAGTCATGCTAGCGTTTTTTTCTTCCTGTTTTCAGTCTTTATGCTAAGCTAAGCTAACGTCTCCTGGCTGTAACTTCATATTTAGCAAACAGACATGAGAGTGGAAGCAATCTACTCATCCCACTCTCTGCAAGAAAGTGAATAAAGTGAATTCCCGCTTTTTCTTTAAACTTCGCAAAAGCAAAACATTTTTTGCAGCCTTATCTGTGAAAGCAAATATGAATACAAGGACATGGACAGTCACTGAGTCACAGTATATCCAGCTCCCATCTCTCATGGTCATCATCACCTCGAGCAGGGTGAACGAGATATACAGTACGTACATTTACAACTCTCAGGAGCTCAAGCTGTAGCACGACAGACAAGGTCACTGCCAGTCTCCACAGGGTTTAGTCTGCAGCGTATCATTACCCATAATAACATAAACAGTTCCTCCTCCAACACACAAAATGGCCCGCTAGTCTTTATCCAATGCCATGTTTGTCTGCCTGGCTGTTTACACTGGGAGGTTGATATCTGATTATCTGTCTGTTTGTCTTGTTATTCTTTTGCTTTTTGTTTGTACGGTTCCATCTTAGTATAATTATAAGTATAATAATATTATATAATATAGTATAATAATAATTGCCCATTAGAAGTTACCAGAAATACAAGTTTATTATAATATTTCAACAATAAAATACTATTTACAAAGATATAAAACAGAGAAAGTCTGGAGCAAATAAACACATATTTGGTATTTTTCTAGATAAATGACTTACGGTTGTTAAAATTTAATGGCAATCTGAAATAAAGTAACTGACTAAATGTCAGTAAGTATAGTGTATGCCTAATGTAACCGTTCAACATTTTGGAAAATATGGTTATTCACCGTCTTGCCAGAAGTTAGATGAGAATATTGATGTCGCTCTCACTGTATGCTGAGTATGGAGCTACAACCAGGAGACGGTTAGCTTAGCTTAGCTTAGCATGAAGACTGTAAACAGGGGGAAAACAGCTAGCCTGACTCTGTCCAAAGGTAACACAATCTGCCTATCAGCACCTCTAAAGCTCACTAATTAACACGTTATTTCTAGTTTGTTTAATCCGTACAAAAAACTGAAGAGTAACAATGTCAAGTTGAGAAATATTTCCACAACATGTTCATTTTTACATTTCCGTTTGTGTATGGGTTGGAGAAATCTCTCCAGAAACAAAGCAGACATCAAATCTCACCTGAGATCAAGTACTCCTTCTTGCCGTTGACATCCAGAGTAACGCCACAGACAGCGGACATGGGAGCCGTGAAGACAGCCTCGATGTCCTGGTTAGGCCCCTTGAACATCTGGAACAAAACCACAGCGAGCCGGTCAAAAGGTCAGAATGAAGGAGTCAAAGTCTGAGCATCAAAATACTGGGAGGCATCTTGTGGATATTCTATCAAGTTAAGGATTCAAATTTGATCAGTGTATTCTTACCTTGATCTGTTTGACCTCATACTGGATCCTCTTGATGGGATTCCCATAGACATCATTCCCAGAATCCACCTCTCTCTCTCCCACCACCTTCGCTCGAATCACTGTGGAGGACACAGAGGACCACAGCGATACATGATCCCATCATCAAAAGACAGAAAGTAGATGCAAAAAAAGACTAAACCTTTGTCAATAAAAAAAAAATAAAAAAAGGATGCAAAAAGTTGCTGCACGCAACCGGATATGTGAACAAGGTGTTCACAATGAGTATTTTCCAGATCAATCAATTCATTGTTTTGGTCTACAAAATATTAGATAATATTAAAAAAATGCCCATCACAATTTCAAAAATCCCAAGGTGACATCTTTAAATTTCTTGTTTTGTCTGACTAACAGAGATATTCAATTCAATTTTATTTATAGTATCAAATCATAACAGGAGTTATCTCAGGACACTTTACAGATAGAGTAGGTCTAGACCACACTCTATAATTTACAAAGACCCAACAATTCCAGTGATTCCCCCCAAGAGCATGCATAAATGGCAAGGAAAAACTCCCTTTTTAGGAAGAAACCTCAGACAGACCCAGGTTCTAGGTAGGCGGTGTCTGACAGTGCCGATTGGGGGTGTGATGAACAATGGCAATGATAGTCACAATAAAGAGAATGACTAGAAATAGTAGTTGTAGTAGTTTATGGTGTTGCAGGGCACTGCAGTGCGCTATATTCAGTTTACAATTATATAAAAAGCAGCAAATTCTCACATTGGGTAATCTGACAGCAGAGAATATTTGGCATTTTTGCTTGGAAAATGACAGCAAGATTCTTGTTCACCACATCCCAGGCTAACAAAAGGTCAGATTGACAACAACTGACACAACCTCCACAGCTGCCTGAAGTCTCATGTCTCATGCCCAGTCAATGAAAACACAACAAGGGTTCCCATTTGGTCCAAAACTGCATGAGGGCCAGACACATAAACTGACTTGGCCTGCAGCACTAAGCTTCCTGCTTCCAAACATGACCAGGAAACCGTCAAAGGAGCAGAATTAAGGAATATAAGAGTACAAGTTGAAAGCTGATATGCAGAGAGAGAGAGAGAGAGAGAGAGAGAGAGAGAGAGAGAGAGAGAGAGAGAGAGAGAGAGAGAGAGAATGGGCCAAAGGCATGTTTCTTGACGTGTGTGTGTTTTTTTAATGGCCTAACTGACTACATCAAGCTTCAGCTATGCTTCGGGCATTTATTCAGAATGGAAAATATGAGCAATAGAGAGAGAGAAAAAAAAAAAACATAAAATAAGCAGGAACAGAGGACACGTACACATGGCTACACACACACACGACTTACACCCTTGGGTTCAGTTTATGACTTGGAGCAGACACAAATATGGGGGTTCATGGCTCCCACAGTTAATAACGTCTCCTTCTTCTGCTCCTTCCTCTTCCCTTTTTTATTCTTCCCTCCTTGTTCACGATGCGTGCTTTTCTGCACGTTACTACGACAACTGCTATCAATTGTCAAGTCTATAAAATGTCAAAAAGGTGAAAGGTTACATTTTCAATTGGCTTGATTTGTCCATAAACAAACCAAAACACCCAAATATTCACGCCTCCACTATAAAACACTGCAGAAAAGCCTGAATTCTATTCAATCTGAATGCAGCATTGAAACTAAAGTCTTAATTGAATCTATTGAGGTGTATGGTGGCTGGCTTTCCACTCCGCCTTTGACTTTCAGAACTATAAACACTTTGTTTTGTCGGCCCTGAATATTGAACTTACATTGCTAATTTTGGCACAAACACGACTCCAAACTAGTTCAAATTTAGCTTGGAGTTTGCCTGTTTGTATCATCAACCTCATGAGGTGATAATATGTCAACGTGTTTAAAGCTTGTCTCGCTGCCTACAAGTGGCCAAAAACAAATAAATTAATGTAAAAAATGTTGAATGTTTAAGTTGTTATCCAAATAACAGGATGTGTTATCTAATTAAATCTATTTTCTAATAAAGGAGAAGAAGGAGGAAATAAAAGATTTGATAAGAGATTTGTTGACTCTGAGATGAACAATTACAGGATGCAATGGAGCGGACTATCAACACTGATAACCGGCTTTATAAAGTCATTTATCAGTGCTTCAGAGAAACCAATCCTGGTTCCTCACAAGCAAACTTCTGCATTTTATTTCCTGATGTTTATGCAGCAACAGCCAGAGTGCACACACACACACACACACACACACACACACACACACACACACACACACACACACACACACACACACACACACACACACACACACACACACACACACACACACACACACACACACACACACACACACACACACACACACACACACACACACACACACACACACACACACACACACACACACACACACCTGGCTGGCACTCTCTCCTGCATTCCTCTCAGTTTTTCCGCTCTCATTTCCTGACCTCATTCTGAGCCACAAACTAATGAGCAAAGAATCAGCAGCAGGACACAATACTGAGGGGAAATTACCCTGTTGTTCACAATGCATTGCTATTATGGGAGCTTATCTGTCTACCTTGGTGTTGCAGACATGTTTACTTCTCAGTATCCCCCCTGCAATAAAGCCAGACGGATCATCCTGTGCAGTCTAAACAGCGTGTTGCAGAGGCGGCAGACTACACAGCGTGATGCTTAAATAGCACGGCTACCAAGCTTCACCGCAGATTGATCCTAAAGTCATCGGATCATCAGCAGTCAATCAGCAGCCAGGAGCCCCCCCCATAAACCACCAACTGACCCACATTTCTAGCCCCCCTTTGAACAGGACGACATTTTAATGACTTTTACATGAGTATCAGTTGCACTACGCAAGGTTTTCCATGCAACCCCTGTATGAAAACGCACACACACGCACCACATCCTAAATCCCCCGCACTCAATCCCACCGCATGACAATCCTTTTCTTTTTTCATACTCCAGTGACCACCGAATCATCCTCCACATTCCTGATGTGGTTTTTTTAGCTCCAGACGTATGTGGGCCTTCTGTTTAACCTGTCATTTGACCAGAGACAATTTGGCCGGCTTGATGACCTATGACAACATCTGTGTGAAGACCTGTGCCGCAAAGACAAAGCTCTGGTTTCCTTTGAAAAGGTCTTCATGATGACAGCTGCAGATCAACGCATCAATGGAATTATCATCAAATAGTATACGTTTTTTTTAATTCAAGTATAATATATTGTTATTTGTGTAGTGTTTAGATTTATGGATCATTAAAAATGTAGGAAGATTGGGAAAAATGTCCATAAAAATCTTCAAAACGCCAGTCCAAAACACAAAAGTATTCAATTTGTGAGGATATAAAAAACAGAGAAAAGCAGCAAATCCTCACATTTGAGAAACTGGCCTTTTTGAACAGCCAAGTGGTTTAGCACTATAATATTTAAAGCAGCATTAATTATATTAGATTATATATTATATATTTTTTGGCCACTTGTGGGCAGTGGAACATGTAAACATCCTTTTAAGTTGATATGGCAAACTGTTGTTTATTTACATCCAGCAGATAAAGAACAACATTATCATTCATTTGGAGTCATGTTTCAGGTTACATGATGAATGGAAATCCAATATTTACTCTCTTTTAGCGCTTAGGTCTATACCAACTCCTGAGGGAAAGATCTCTCTTTAGCTGCTAAATGCTCCTCTATGTTCCCCAGCTAGTCTCTAACTCGGTCTGTCTGCCGTTTGTTAGGATTTTCTGAGCTTTTTCACTGACAACAGCTGCCTGCTGCTGCTGGAAACAATGTGGATTGAGAGCGGTGAGACTGAACCAAAATGTAAGCCAGAAAACCAAAACAATGAGTTGAAATGTCCATTAGCGCACCTTTAATTTCCAGTGAAGTTCTTGTAAAAGAATGTATATGTAAACACAATTTAAAACACAAATATATGTTACCCAAATAGTTTCTACTCTAAAATGTATTTCAACACAGCAACTTACGGTGCATGTTAAGTACATTTCATGAAGAAAATATTTCTAAGAAATGAGACATGCACAGTCAGTGTTAATGTGTTGCTGCATGTCCACTCCTGTAGACCGAAGGGGGGACTCTGGTCTTCCACAAAGTTCACAACGCCCAGCCTCCGGCCAGTCTGACAGGGCAGGGCAGCCGGGGAAGTTCCCCTTTGTGGGCGACAGATTTACGAGGATGTTTGTGTCTGCACATGTGTGCGAGTGAGTGTGATTATTGTAGATCACACTCACTAGGTGCATGACACTGCTTAATTTCAGTGGCTTGTGGGCTTAAAACACACACACACACACACACACACACACACACACACACACACACACACACACACACACACACACACACACACACACACACACACACACACACACACACACACACACACACACACACACACACACACACACACACACACACACACACACACACACACACACACACACACACACACACACACACCTGTTGACAAAGTCGCTTTGTTGCCTACATGCACATTCTGGGCAACCAGACAACCAACTCCATTCTGATTATCTGCTCTTTGCAAGCCTGCAAAACCCATTTCACCTCCATCTACAGTCCTGCCTGTGCAGTGTCTGATCTGGGTGTTTCTCCCAGCAGATTGGAGTTTTTAGATTTGCCAAAACCAGAGTTGTTGTCATGTTCACTCTAAAAACCATCGCCGGACAATGACATTGACCATTGCACATTTTGTGTGCATCCTCCTCCTTCCTCTGACAAAAGCTATATTGACTCATGCACCCTTAAAAAAAACAACATGAGCACACCAAACACAAATACACCTCTGCTGTTAGACAGGCTGTCTCTAAGTCCTGTAGGTGAGAGATTGAGTCACACCTGAAAATAGAGATGTCATTTTGCAACATGAAAATACACAGTTACACATCTTATCCACAAACACACACCCATGCATGTGGCAGTGTGTGTAGGCATGTTTGAATAAGTCAAAAGGAAGAAATGCTAAAGTAGTGCCGCCTTAAAGTTTCTCATTCTGAAGAATACCATTCATATTTTAACTTGGACTGTGACTTTTATTGTTTTTTCCTTCTAAAACACACCCTGAACTGACAGCCAGATGTCATCTGTAGCCAGAGTGTGCATGTGTGTGTGTGTGTGTGTGTGTCTGTGTTACACCGGAGCAAAAGTTGGGAAAATCCCAGCAACATTCCTGTAATTCCTCCCAGCACCACCCCTCACAGGAAGAAAAAGGGCAGGAATGGAAATAAAAAGAAGAAGAATAAGAAAGCTTGTGGTGTGACATATTCTGTGGTTTAGATTCAACCCCTCACCCCCAAAACAAATTCTCTTCACATTCTCCATCTCTTGTCCTCCTCTCTGCTCTTTCCCTCCTTGTCTCTTTTGCCTCTCTTGTGCCACGTTGCCCTGCAAAAGTCAGGCGACGCAGCTTCGTCCCAAAACAGCTGAGGGGTGAAGCCACACTCTGCTCCAGACCTAAGACATTATGTACAGTGATGGTCCCAGACTCCTTCCTGTGTATTACACCGACTTGCACAAACACAGTGCACTTACACCCCTACAACAATATAGTCTTCTTATTGTGAGTTTCTAATACTGATATATTCCAACAAAATCAAAATAAATAATTACCAAAAAGTTAATTATCATTTTAACAGGTGCACTTTTAACTTTTTATGGTGGTGTACAATAAATGATAAGGGGACTTTATTTTAAAATGAGCTTGCGTGTGTTTGTGGATGTGTGTCCCCCTTCATAACATGCCTCCATGACACCTAAAAAACTTTAACTCTTTTTTTTCTGTGCTTCCCAAATGGCTACTTTGGTATTTTAGAGGTGTCATGTTGTCATCATGACCAACTATGACAATGGGATCTGCGTGTGTTTGTGTATGCGCAAGTGTGCAATCTGGATGCAATGCAAACTGTCTGGCCATGGCCTTGAGGACCCTCCACCTTCAGGCTTTCCAGCGGTTTCCAGAAGCAGAGCATACTCGGCGCGCACCGGAGGCGGGCAGAGGGGCTGAAACCCGCCGCTGTAGCTTCCGGTATCTGCGCAGGAGCCTGGTGCAACATGGGCTAGGTAAACAACAACAACAACAGTCCCTGGTGCCGTACTCACCTACATCGGCGTTGCAGAACGCCTGTTGCGGATGTACCGGAGCGCAGCTGCACGCTTCAGCGAGCTCCTCCGCCCGCCACAGGACCAGCAGCGCGAGCGTGCAGAGGATGCCGTTAATGGAAAACGGCATTTTCATAAACACTGATGCGACGTTTTTTCAGCCTCTTCGTTGCTGTGTGCTGCGCAGATGCGTCGCAGTGTAGTTCCAGCGGCAGGCAGCAGCGTCCCCCTCCGCTTGTTTTTGTTTAATTTTTTTGTTTTTGTTTTAACCGACAGAAACCTGGTTAACAGCACCGGGCGGTGTGCTCGCTCAGCTCCGGTGTAAAGGTGAGGTTTCACTGTGTGCTCGGTGGCTCCCGGATATGTCTTGGCTGGTGTCAGCAGCTGTCTGTCTTTAGGGAGTGTTTCCGTTTTTCTAGGATCAAGGCGGTTTTATAAAGCAGCCCGTGCGGCTCCTCCTCCCGGCAGTACCGGCTGAACCGGCAGGGGGCGCTGCCTGCTCCGGCTGGATCCAACCGGAGCCGTTGCTGCTTCAAAAAGGTCTCATGTTACAGTTATATTTACGAAAAATGATTTAACCCCATTCCCATATTTTAGCATTTATAAACAATAGCCAGGAAATTAAAATATGTAATTTGAACTAACAGTTTATAGTTCATATGTGTATTGAAACAGGAGGACATTTAATGAAAATTACTGCACATAAATCTGTCCCTGAAGATGCTGAGTTTCTTCAGTCTGTCTGCGGTGGTTGATTGTTTACTTTAGTTCAATTCTGAAGTAGCATTTCAATTGAGTATTTCCATTTTATGCTAATTTATGTGTCTACGCCACTACATTTCAGAGGATAATATTGTACTTTACTGCACTACATTTATTGGACAGCTGCAGTTACTTAGCTTATTGTATATATATATATTTTTTTTACATAAAGCTTATAAAATACAACCTTTTATTAAAGATTAAACCAGTGGTTCCCAAAATGTTTGGCTTGCAACTTCTTACAAAAAGAGGTATCCATGAATTTTGAGATAGCAGTTCCACCAAAGATTTTCCCACCCAACTTCCCAGATGATTTGATTTAAAAAACTGTTGGAGGCCCAAAGACGTCAAAATTATCTAAAATGTCATAATAAAAACACACATTAAAGGAAATTCTAAAGAAATTAATACATTTGTGAAGCACAACCTTTTTGTTTTCGGTTTCCTCTTTCATCTTCCATTAATCCTCAACCCCTTTAGATTTATCTGGTGACCCTTTGAATGGGCCCGACCCCTAGGTTGGAAACAACTGGACTGAACTACCTAACTGTATATAAAATAGTGATGCTTCAGTATCTGATAAAGTCATATCTATCAGTCACAGTGCCCATTTTACTGCATAAGTAGGCATACTTATATTTTAGATAAATACATTGCCAATAATACTTTTGTATTTCTACGAAAGATTTACAGAACTTCTACTTTACACTGTGGTACTGGCATTTTTACTTAAGTAACGGATCTGAGTACTTCTACCACTGTGTCCAGTGTGTCACTGAGATGACATAAAAATAAATAAAAATAAACACATTACAGGGCACTATATTTCAAATATTGATGTTGTTTTATTCCAGCCCACACGAGGATCATGGCACCAGTCTGAGTTAACACAGCGAGATGATGCGACCGGCAAACTTTTAGATAAATCATGCAAATAAGTCGTACATCTACCTCCATTCTGGCAGAAGAGGGCAGTATCCTCCACTTTTAATCACACAAAACTTCCATACACACACTGAATGGCCATTTTAGAAGTTTAAATACACGCATAGAAGTATTTTTCTGCTTTTGAAGTAAAGCCAATTTTGGTTTAAAAAAATAAAAAATCCAGCTCCTCCCGTTTTATCGAAGGCACAGATTGTAAGGAAGCTTGGCAAACAGAAGGAGCATGACACCATTTAAAAGGCATTGAGACACAAACAAACAGCCAATGAAAACAATACTGACAAGTCACACCATGAAGGACAAACTAACAGAGCTTTAATCTGACAAAGTAATGCGCTGTTCCTGAGAGGAGATCATTGGGTTTCTCAACAGGAGTACACAGTGCCCCTTGTATCTGTTTAATGTAAGAAAACAGACATATGTTGAACCAAAGAAAGAGAAACAGATACAAAGAAATAGTGACACGATTGATCAAAATCATCCCACAGATAAGCAACAATTTGAGAGATGTAAGGAAACAAGTATTTCATCATGACTAACAATTCGAAGATGAACATTATTACATAAACACATATGTATTCAGGCTTGTGTGGTGAACAGATAATGCTAATCAGCCCTCTCAGCCTCAGAGGCCTTTGTTAAAGTAGACACGTTGTACAGCGTCTCCGTATTGAGACACGATGGCGTCTCTCAGCTCAGGCTCCAGCTTCGACGCGGCCATAGAGCTGATGTAGACAAACAGAGGGAGATTTTAGGACGAGGGAGGGATATGTGGACAAAAGGGAAAGAGAGAGAAAAAATTAAAATGTTTGATTAAACAAGCTAATGCAGAACACTTCTGACTAAACAAATTGTCAGAAACATCACTAATGAGAACATGAGTTGGGGAGAACACAGCTGTTTCAATAAAAAAGTAACAAAATCTACTCATATTTAGGAAAGTAAGTTATTAGACTTTATTATTACACTTCCTTAACTTGAGTAATGCAAGTATAATTCCATTCATTTGCATGCCTGTATTCCTAAGCTTAAAAAGGGCATACTTTGTTTTGTTTTTGCACTATTCTTTGTTTCTTTGTTCGTGTACTGCTGCTGTGACATGGATGGATGGTTAAATAAAGTAAGTATTTGCAACATAGTACGGCAAAGTACATTTTCTACAACGCTTCATAAAATATACATTATTGTCAGTACATATTAAGAAGACTGTCAGTGGTCCAGTTGCATTGTTGGTAATAATAATAATAATAATAATAATAATAATAATAATAATAATAACAAAAACAGCTGACATCTCTGGTTCTGCTCCAACAGTTTTGATCATTTTAACTTTCCATCCTAAGGTTGACAATGTTACAGAAGTGCACTGATAAATGAATGGAGTACAATATTCATAAGCTACATGTGTCAGAAAGTGAAAGTACAGAAATAAGTTTGTTACCATCTCTGAGGGAACAGGGAGCAGGCAGCAGGCACCATGAAGACCAAACTTTAAAAAATAGAAAACAAGTTACTTTTTTTTGCCATAATAATTAAAAAAAAAAACAGTCCTGAGCACATTAAAACTCCTGTGACCCTGTAAGTCCTCTGTACTTACAACACTCCCACCATCATCACTTGAATTGGTCCGTGGAGATACGTGATTCTCTGTGAAAAGACAGAAAGAGTTTGATGACAGACGCACACCTTAGCAGGTTGGTGATGATGGTAATGAAGGTCTAACCTGCATGAACTTGTATTTTTCCATCCTCTGCATGATGATGGGGAGGATGACTGACAGAGGAGAAGAAAAGAGGTTAAGAGAGGTAGAGGATGACGTCAAGAATTCAACATAATATATTTCTAGGATTGAACTTTTTTTGTGCATACTCATTCCTGGTGCAGCCATGGTGATCCGAGAGATGACCACCTGAGTGATGCCTTTTGCGGCTGCTTTCTACAGGGGGACACGAAGCAAGATTTGAAGACACGTTTTGAATAGTAAAAGAAAGCTATTGTACGTTTATTTTAAAATGAACTAATCATAAAAGTGTCTTAAAGTGTGTCCAGAGTGCAGACCTTAGAGTGGCCCAGTTTGTTGCCATTTTCATCCGTGACGGCAATACCATTAAGAATTTCCCTGAAAAACAAGAGAGACAAAATGAAGGTGAAGTAAAAAAAACAAAAACAAAAACTGCGGTGATGGCGCAGTGGATATGACACATTGGTTTGATTCCCACTGCGATACATCAACCAACGTGTCCCTGAGCAAGACACTTCACACCTAGTTGCTCCAGAGGTGTGCGGCCTCTGATATACTGTATAGCAATTGTAAGTTGCTTTGGATAAAAGCGTCAGCTAAATGACATGTAATGTAACATGAAATCAAGGAGAGGGTTAACTTTTCCTGCTAAAGATGTCTCACAGTGGTCTGAAAGCACAGGGGAGACACCTTTTTCTCTCACTATGACTCTAGAGTCGGTACTCGCTCTGGAGCTAATCGCCGTCGCTCTCTCACTTCTCCAGTGGCCATCACTGCAGGAGCGTTAGCACGTAGGCTACTTCCACAATGCGTATTCATGACTCAACCAACTCCTTCTTGTCAGTTATTGGCTGCAACACTGTTTGTTATGTTTCGTGGTGCAGGTTGGCGCAGTTTGTTTTTGTTGCCATTTGTGGAGCCTGGGCTGTCTACAGAGACCGCGTTTTTTTTTACAGTGTGTTCAAGGGACAGGCAGCTCGCGGATAGTGAGGAGATGTTTGCTGTATGTGACAAAAAAATGTTGTAGCCTAAAAAACACGTCACATCACTTAGAGCACCTTTAATATAACAAGTTTTGGTGGCACTACAGGAAATGTCAGAGAATCACCAGAGACAATAGGATTTATCCCCTGGGAACCATGGCAAACTATTCAAGGTTCATGGTCAATTTATTGTCATTCTACAAGACAGGGTTACACATCCAAGATGTAGTCCCTTTATTCTAAACAACAACAACAACAACTACAGGTTTCACCAAGTCAAATTTAAGACTTTTTTTGGGGGGAAATTTTAGGCCTTTATTTCTGACAGGACAGCTTAGACTTGAAATGGGAGAGAGAGGGGGGAATGACATGCAGCAAAGGGCCGCAGGTCGGAGTTGAACCCGTGACCAGTGAGTCGAGGACTAAGCCTCTTTATGTGGGCGCGCGCTCTACCAGGTGAGCTACCCAGGTGCCCTAAGGCCTTTTTAAGACCATTATGAATGATATTTCAGACCTTTATCACAACATCAACTAAGCTGTACATTTTTTTTCAAGCCAAGTATCGCTTAACCTGCATTTCCCCAAAGCTGAAGAATAAAATCTGTTTTATGTCTGTGGTACAATCCGAAAGAGACTCGCGCCAATCACACGAAAGCGGCTTGGCTGCATTGTAAGTTGCATGTTGGTCTCATTTGTAGTTGTAATACAGCAAAATTATATTTGGACTAGCGAACACCACAGGATAAAAAAAAGTGTTGCATGGATGTAGGAAAATACAGACCTGCTTAAAATTATTTAAGACCTAGAACACAATATTTCAGAGAATGTAAGACTTTTTAAGGCCTAACATATTGAATTTGAAATTTAAATTTTAGACTTTTTAAGACCCCGCAGAAACCCTGAACAAGAACATAAACAGCGGAGTACGGAGGATGATGTTGCGGCTGGGGAGTTGAAGCAGTAACACAGCAGGACTTACTGTTGCCTCATCATAGGAATGTTAACACAGTTGGCTGCTGCCACTGCTGCAAAGGGGACCCAGCGAGCCACGAGAGGAGGAGCTTTCTGCAGGAGAAAGTCAAGACAAAAAAAAAAAAATCATTTTTACTTTATGATGGCCAGCTTTAGTACAGAAACATTTAAATCAGAGAGATAAGGACATGAAGTGACAACTCTTTCAAGAGATCTCTCTTATTTTCCCCAGAGCTTTCACCCTCATATGCTTGTGTGTGACTGTCTGTGTTTTATCACTTTTTTTCCTATGCTGTGCTCTGGGCCCATTAAGTATTTATGAAGTGTCTAAGAGTAGAAATGAACTCCTAACAGGCCAAAACTTCTCTAGAGTGATGCATTTTTTGTCCCACTATTAGTACTAGTAGTAAAAGCATTTTATAAAATTTTCTAACTAAAGAAATCACTCCCATTTCGGCTATAATTCAGGAGGGCTCCAGAAGTTTCCTAAGCTGTTCAAAGTTGCCAGAAGATGGCGTTAAAGCAGAGGTGTTCCGCAGGGGGAGAGCTTCTTTGGGAATGCTTGATGACAATAACCTTCAAAAGAAATCAGTTTTTAGACTATGTGGAGACGCAGAGGAGAACACACGCCGTCTCAGCTGAAACCAATGTCACTTTGCATAATGGAGGATAGATCAACTTGATTACAACAGGTCAAATTTAATATCTGCATATTTTTACAGAATGAACTTTATTGGTCGATATTCACAATTCTTTTGGTCAAGATCATGTCTTGTTTCAGAAGTGCACTCCCGAGGCAGGAAACACGTCTGACTGATTCATTGTTTCAAGTTATCCAGATAAGTTTGGTGACAAATTAAGCACAATAAAGCCAACTTTGTGCAGGAACTGTAAACAGTCATTGTCGTATGAATAAATGTCTGTCTGTAAGAAACGTACCTTTGTGTAGAGGTTAAGGCCGACTGCGGTTGCTAATGCTGTGCTGGTTGCTGTGACGTAGGCAACTCCAATCTGCCTGAGAGAGACAATGAAAGTCTTTTTTTAGACGTGGAATATGTAACATAGCTGGCTTTATCTCTGTTAAAGTGATGGCCTTTTGTCATTTAGAAAATACAGTAGGTGTCTGTTACATAAATGTCACGGCACCTGGGGGGGTGGTGTCAATGCTGGAGAACAGCAGCGAGTTGAAAAGTTAACGATATAAAAAAAATAATGACGCTGGAACCCTCTTCTCGCAGTGAATCCACTAATACGATCAATTTCATCACAGGGCCCCAGCATTGAATGTCAGGATGACTTTTAACAGTTACATTCCTGCAGAAAATATAGAGGGAGTGCTGGTCTGATTATTATCGTGGTTGTGAGGGTTTTATTATTTCCTCCTCCCTCCCCCAACACGAAAAGGTTCAAAATATGTTTATACACTGATCGGATATGAGAAGAATCTCCTCAACAACTTGAAAATCAGCTCATTAACTGTATTATGTGGTTTAATGAACTGATTAGATTTTCTTTGTGGTAAACAATATGTGCTTCTAATCTTCCTCTGTGCTGCCGTTACCTTTACGGTACAGGGATAGCATTGAATTCAGACTTGTTGGAAGAGTTGTGGAAATGTAATTATCTCCGACCAAGCATGATTACCGTTGTGACTTAGGTAAAAGTGAGGTGAGACCAACATAATAAATTGCCATCAGTTATGTAATGAGGTCTGTGTCTGGTCACCTCTGTATATATATATTTTCACTTTTCATTATGCATATATTCACTACCAGTGTTGGGTGTAACGCGTTACAAAGTAACGTAACTACTTTTTTGGGGTAAAAAGTAGTGTAACGCGCTACTACTGAAAATTAGGTAACAAAATGTTGTTCCTTTTTCAATTCGGCGCAACTTTACTTTTCCCAGGGACAGATTTGACAGCGACGCTGCCTTCTCAGCTGCGCGCTCACAAGCTCCACACGGGACGCAAGGATTTCCAGAAAAGAACCTGCATGTGTCTACGACAATGCACGGACCATCGTGGCTGCGCGACCGGTACAAGTCAATACAGACATTACATACACACTAACACAGTGTAACACCGATGACCTGCTGGTAGTTCATTCAACCCGCGCTGGACTCGTTCATAATGAATCAGTGGTCACACTGTGAGTAGAGAATCCAGTCTGCAGTGTAGACTTTTATCTCTGATAAACCACAGATTGGCTTTATGGTCAAAGATAGTTTTTGCATAATTAGCTTCAGTCTCTGCCAGAGACGCCTGCTTTTAAAAGTAACGAGTAAAGTAAAAAGTTACTTTCCATAGGGGGTAAGTAAGTAAAGTAACAGATTACTTTTTTAAGAAGTAACTAGTAACGAGCAAACACTACTTTTTAAAAGTAACTTCCCCAACACTGTTCTGTTTTACATTTTGTCCTATTCATTTGGAATACTGTCTATACAAATGTATTTACAATATAATGATATTACTTCAATTATATTGTATTTGTTTATACTTTAGCCGTATATCTTAACTTGCACTTGCTTTTACTTGTGTGGTTTGAGTTTTTGGTTATTTAAATGAGAACTGTTGGAGGTCCCTGAGGCCAAAGATTTTTGATTGACGACGACGACTATTTCTGCAATTGTTGTGAACCTGGCAATAGAGAACCTTGTTTCAGGTCTGAAAGAGGCTACACAGCAGGATTATAGATCCTTTAGAACAGTCCACATCCACTGAAAGCTTACAGAAAATTCTTACTTGGGAGTGATGGGGGAGGCAGCGTTACGGTTTGTGTAGTTGACAAGAGCGTTGAAGGACTGATTCACCCACTGCCAGAACACCACAGCAGGAACTGTCCTAGAAAACACACAGTTATGAAACATCTAAAGCTTCCTCTGTGAAACTGTAGAATGTGGTAGAATGCAGCTCGTCCCGTTTGATCTTCGGTACCTGTAGAACTGCAGCATGCAGCCGGTGATGGCCATGCCTCCAGGGACCTGGAAGGACATGCGGCCGATAAGGTTCATGCGGTCTCCGGTGTCTGGGTGGAAGGCCGAGTCGTACAGCTTCTTAGCGTAGTGGAGCTGCTCCTCTGTGGTGCCGGGAGGGATGGATCCTGCCCTACAGAAGGCCAAAAACACACCAACACATATTCATACCATCAACTACATGGGGAGACGTTCTTGCATTTCTTGCAGTTAAAATGCAGACCCCAAGGTATGAGCCAAATATTAAAAAGGGAAAATCCACCCAGAAAATAGATCTCACATTATGGACGCTATATTTACACTTCTGTCCGATATATTACCTTGATTAAAACTCATTTAATCTTTAAAAATCTGTATAGGATTAAGAAGTCAGTCAATATTTCTGTGTTTTCGCACCAATAACAAACAAATTGTTACCTGAAAAGCTTAAGATACAGTTCATAATATAAACATAAACAAAGATATTGACTTTAATGTCTGAGATTAATGCAAAAGCCCGACATATATAATGTTTAAGGTTGTGTTTTCGCTCAAACTGCTGAGTTACGATACAATACGTGCCTGAGAATTGTCATACTATCAACAATTAGTCTCTGTGTTTACATGCATCCTCTTACCTGCAGCTTTCCACTAAAGCTTTGGCCTCATCCAAGCGTGAGTCAGGTAAGAGCGCCGTTCGCCAGTCTGTGATGTTGAAGAAGTGTTTAAGTCGGCCCATAAATGTAGACTGATCCCAACGTGGCGCATCAATGTCGAATGAGCTCAAAGCCATTGTGGTTGTTAAAAAAGTAGTCCCAACTCAATGCATTAAAAAGTTCAAGTCTGTGGACAACCTCTGCTTACTCTGCAGGAGGTTACTCAGCAGCTGCAGTCGAAACCTGCAGAAAAAGAGGAGAATGATAATATAATTATGTAAAATTTGCTGTTGAAAATAAATAAATGGTAATCAGAAAAGTACAGGTGACTGACCGGGCTGTAACTACAGTAAAACATATTGATTCATAGTTAATGAACCAGACAGACCTGGTTTGAGCTGATGTAACATTTTTACACAGTGGGCCAGACTATTTTACCCCAACTCCCATTCCCACAAGGTTTCCCCAAAGACATGTGTGCAAAGCTTCAACGCTTAGTCGATTGGAAAAATTATGAATTGGCGACTTTTTAGATAATTAGACAATTAATCATTTCAGGTATATTTCATATTTGTTGTTAGTAGCTAGCATTTTAGTTTTAATGCTTTTTTCTATGTAGCACTTTGAGATTTGCTTAAATATAAAGTATGTTACAAATAAAATGTATTATTATTATTATTATTATTATTATTATTATTAATAAAAATGCCAACCATTTGCTTTTTCAGCTTCTTAAAAGTGAGAATTTGCTGCTTTTCTTTGTCTTCTATGATAGTTAATGAAATATTGTTGGGTTTTGGAGTGTTGGTTGGTCAAAATAAGCATTCTCATTCCATTTGGGCTCTGAGATAATACAGGACTCTTTTGCCAATTATTTGACATGTTATAGACTGAATGATGAATTGAGAAATCAATCAGTGGATTAAACAATAAAAAAATTGTTAGTTGCAGCACTAAAGTACTCATGTTGGTAATGAACCTTGGCAGGTCTGGCCGGCTCTAGCCCCCTCCCAAAACACAAACCCAGAACAAACACAAACTCTTGTTTCTACCTAAAAAAAATCTCAAGGGCTAAACTTCCCCCATAAATCATTGACCACCTCCTGGTAAATGGTTCCATGGGTTGTCATTTTGAGTTTTTGCAGCTGCAGCATTGTGCTTCCTAATACACAACCAGAGGAACCAGAACCTGCTGACTTCAGCTCAAACTATTCAAACATCCCACTGTGCATCTTCACTACATTACATTAGCAGTAATTTAATGTAGGTATTCTTCACTGAAATCTCACAACAGAAACCTGCCTTGTGTGGTTTAAACTTTTGTAAATGAAGGGCAAATGAGGAGAGGCGTATATCAGTGCTCTTTGAAGGCTCAGTATGGCTGGAACTGGGTTGTTTCTGCAGCTGTTTGTTTGGAAAGTAGGGTGAAGGCCTGCAGAACCTTATGGGGAACACTGAACATAAGCCAAAAAGTCAACGTGACCCTACATACCAAGACATATCAATAAGAATATACAAACAAAGACATGTTCTAAAGCAAACGATTCATTGAGGAATGAATAAGAAGAGTAATCGATCATGAGAACAACAGTGAGCTGCAGCCTATTAGATGCAAGGGAAGGTAGAGTTAATAAACAGGGATTTAGTACATGCTGCATGACAATTAATCAAACTGGATCTGCATGCAAGAGCACAGCCAGCATCTGAATACATCTGGATAACTAGCTAACACCTATAAACAGAACGATCTCAGCAGTTTGAAGCTCACACGTGCATAACATGTGTTGAATTTTATATGCAGATCATCTGACAAAGACATAAACTCGATATGGGGACAGAGTGGTTAGTCTTATGTTAAGACTGGCGAAACTGCTGTCAAAAGAGTTAAAACATGTCAGTCGGGGGTCAGAGTGATGCAACTCATAACTCGAGTTACAATACTTCTGCAGGCAGCAAGAAACTAACAAAACACGAGCACGAGCATCAACAGAGCTGCAATCTTTAGAGATAAAAACAAAATACATACCTTTAAGAGATTTCTCCTCAACCGCCCTACAGAGCAACCTGTCAGGTAATCAAATGTGCTCGTGTGGCATAGTAAAGACACGTGGCATGCCGTCCTCCAATCACGGGTTGGGGCAGCTCCCTACGTGAAAACCGGCGAAACTAAACCTGGCGTTTTATTATTTTTTACTGACTAAAACATAAATACTTAAGGGACACGATCAATATGTTGGCTGAGTTTAAGTCACCTACTGAACTCATGTAGAAATACGACACATTTACGTACAGTAACTAATTTTAACGTCAGTTGGAAATAACCGTACGCTAAATTAAACGTTTAGCTGTTAGCAGGCTGCTAACATCTAGCGTCTGGTCTAACTCTTCTAACTGGGTCAGGTGGCCATTTTTTCTTTTCCTAGGATGATGGCAAAGTGGCAAAGGCATGACCCGCCCGACTCTCCCTCTGATTGGCTAACACTCTTCTGCCTGCTCTGGTTGAGTTGGTTAGCTAGGTTTAGGTAAGAGGAGTGGGATTGGCTAGGGTTAGGATAAGAATGTCAGAATCAGCCAATCAGAGGTAGAGTAAGGCAGAGTAGGGCGGGAGATATCGTAGCCATCCTTGCTTTTGGGGGTTGCGCCTACGTAACTGTGCGTCTGACGTCACCCTCCTTAGTAACCCTCGGCGGCGTCTCTAGGAGAGAAGGCATCAAGATGGTGAGTTTAATTTTGTCGTAATAATTAGCTATTGACTGTTAACAACGGGCTAAATGTGGAAAATATTCACATTAAGTAGCGCTCACTGTATACATTTGCACGTTAAGGGCTGCAGCTGTCCGCTGAGAAAAACATTCAACTGCAAAAGTGCCTTGTTATTTCGGTCAGTTATCAGGGGAGATTAGCTTAGCACGTTAGCTACGTTTAGCTCCTGTTTGCGTGCCGTTAACTTACCCTGCGCTGAAAAAACTACCCCGCAGGGCACAACAAAACAAAAAAAGAAGATGATGTGACGAGCTAACGTTAATCACTCGACCTGTTGTCTTCATATATTTGTAACGTTACCGTTAGGCGAGTGTTTACCCATCTTTAAAAGCCACCGTGAGGACTAGAAATGCACTTGTACGGCCTTAAGTGAGGAGTCCGGGAGGATGGAAGGAATATGTGCATGTCTACAATGGTGGTTAGCTGCAACAGTGCTACCCCTGTTCCCCTGGCAAAGTTACATTACATGGCTGTTTTTTTTTTTTTTTTTTTTACTGATTGTTGCAGGGATTGCTGTCCATCCTACGTAAGCTAAAGAGCACACCAGACCAGGAGGTCAGGATACTGCTGCTGGGTCTGGACAACGGCGGGAAGACCACCTTACTCAAACAGCTGGCATCTGAGGATATCAGCCATATCACCCCCACACAGGTATAGAGAAAAGTTTTATACATGCACCACCTGTTATTGGAGCAAACCGATATAATAGAACAGGAATGTATACATTTTTGGGACCAGGATCTACATCTGCTACCCCTTTGTAACCTGTTTTCTGTTCACTCCAGGGATTCAACATTAAGAGCGTCCAGTCTCAGGGGTTTAAACTGAATGTTTGGGACATTGGAGGCCAGAGGAAGATCAGACCATACTGGAGAAACTACTTTGAAAACACAGATGTGCTGGTGAGTTGTGCTTGATTCACCAAACACAGCTTTGTTTATTTAAATCAAAGTTTACATTACTGTTTTAAATCTGTTCTGAAGTCACAGTTTATTACACATGCGCTGAGGATCTGCTGCACATGCAAACGAGGAAAACTTCCATTTTGTTTCAGATATATGTCATTGACAGTGCTGACAGAAAGAGATTTGAGGAGACTGGTCAGGTATGTACAATATCAATGTGTTATTTTGTGTCACTAAGATACTGTAGGGCACAAGTGATGTCTTCAAATTCCTTGTTTTGTCTGACCAACCCAAAAACATTTAATTTACTGTCATAGAAGATAAAAAACAGAAAATTAATCTAATTGTAATTAAATATTCAAGGTTTAAGGTTATGCCTGTCTTTGTGTCTTTTTTTCTGGTTCATTTTAGCAGCTCAAAACAGGATTTGAATGTTTCAGCCTTTAAGTCTTAGGTCCAGTTAAGTCTCACAGGAGTCAATTCTTCATTTCTGTGACTTAACTATCACTGGAGTCCAATTTTCAAGTCTACAGCTCTGTTTTTTTTATTAACATGAAACACTGGAGTGTCTATTTGTCTGTGACAATATTTGTGTGTGTGTGTTTATGTATAATTGACACATTTTGTGTGTGTTGCAGGAGCTGGCGGAGTTGTTAGATGAAGAGAAGTTGAGTGGCGTTCCCGTGCTGATCTTTGCAAACAAGCAGGACCTGCTGACAGCCGCCCCGGCCTCTGAGATCGCAGAGGGTCTCAATCTGCACACCATCCGGGATCGCATGTGGCAGATCCAGTCCTGCTCTGCCCTCACTGGGGAGGGGATTCAGGTAAGCATACGAGTTGAGCTTTTTTTTTTTTTTTTTTTATCTCTGTGTCTTTATTTTCTTTTTCTCACCGTGCTGCTATTTCTCTTAAATTCACTCTCAGGAGGGCATGAATTGGGTGTGCAAGAGCGTCAACTCCAAGAAAAAATAGCTTCACTTCTAGTCTTCTGCTACTCAGGAGGAACAGCAGCAGCACCTACGCTGACACACATTTCACCCTCCGGAGCCTTAGTACGATGGGATATACCTGTGAATGTAAACACACTACTAATCCAACATGGACCTGGAGTATTTAACCCCCTGCATTCCTGCATCGCTGATGTTTACTAATCTCAACACATCTTCCTACGTTGGCCTCTACAAAGAGGAGGGCGGTTTGACTTCAAAGGGATCCCATGCCAGGAAATCGACCTCCTCCACCCAGACTACCCACGTCACCATCACTGTCCCAGCCAATCCCAGCCACCATCCACAGCCTATCACAACCTCAAACATTCATTCCCATTAAACTGCGGTCTTTCATTGGAATTCCAGCTACACACTGTCCGGGAAACCCCCACCCCCCACCCCACCCTGTCTCATCCATCTTATTCTTACAGGTTGATATGTGTTCTTTGTTTTTTATCATTCCACAATGGCTGTAAGCTCTTTTACTGCTATGGCTCTGTTTGAAGTGAGGTATATTTTTGTAATTGTTTTATTTATGGTGAAGTAGAGTGCTTTCAAACAACAGCAAGTGTGATGTGTGTGTGTGTGTGTGTGTGTGATTTAAAGGATGTTGGAGAAACCATTCCAACTCCCCCCACTAAAGAATAATGTACATGTTAATATGTATAAAAAAGATGAGATTACATGGTTAAGAGGAACTACATTTTGGATTAAGTGTAAATAGCTTGGCCCTGTGATCATATGTTACGTTATGCACGTTATAGAGTATAGGTTACCCTGCTGTACTTTGTAGTCTATAATGTTTGCATATCTAATATATTTAGATTTTTATCAGAGGTATACGTACTGTACGTCCCAATGCATTTCTTTGTGCTCTTTGGGTTTGTGAGGGAATTCACTCTTGCATTTCCTTTTGATATTCTTGAATGTAATCTGTCCAGAATTGAAGGTACTGTATGTGAATAATAAAAAGACAAGAAATCCCGAAATCATTGAGTTATTATTGTTAAATGAAGTTGCTTCCTGCACTAACATACTTTAGTTTGCTCAGATCTCTCCAGGCTCTAGTGGTCACACACCAGCAGCAGGTGGAGTCAGCTGTTCATGACAGCATTAAAGCCTCTGTGGGAGACAGCCGCCGGGGTACAGGGCATTTTATTAAACTGAAGTCAGTATGTACTGGGAGGGATATAGCACTATGATATCCTACTCATGTAGACATATTACTTGTGTATATATAAATAATATTTGTCTCAAAACTATACATGTAAAGTTTTGAATATAGCTCTTTTGACAAGTGAAGTTATGTAATTACACACAGTCAAAGTTGGAAAAAAACAATACGGTATCACATAATTCAGAGATGATTTTCTAGGCTAGTGGAGACAAAATTTCTCCCCAAATCTGGCTTATTTTTCTGACTTCCCCCTAATCTTTGCCCTTTTTCTGTAACAATATACTGTAAGTGAACCTCTTGCTAAGAATTTGACTATTCTTAGATGTGCACCCTGTGACAGGAGGACACCGGTACACGCTTGACTTATCGCTTGAAGATTAACATGCAGTTGAAAAGTTTGACTTCATAACTGAAAATAAAAGCCTGTGTTATTCCTTACAGTTATGGATGCAATCAAACACTTAACTGCCTCAGAAACAATTAATAACTTAGATTTAATTGTTGTCAGTCCCTGGTTATATCCGAGTAAGGGCTGCGAAATATGAAATAAAGTTTTTTTGCTCTAACAGGCAGATAGTGCTGTATCCACCTGGTTGTGTACGTGCCTCATGGCCTGGGGCTGAGCAGGAGAAGCTATGCAGCTTACATTGTCTCCTCCAGCCAGACTGACAACTATCTGCAGTGCACAAACCTAATCCATCTCCAAGGCATAAAAGGCTGCAGGTATAATAATATAATGATACTAGTCTTTATTTATAGAGCACATTTCAAACTCCATGTTACAAAGTGCTTCACAAAACAAGCATATAAAAACATCAGGTTTTTAAAACAACCATTAAAAACGGTTTGATGTATAAAAACCTGTACAGTGTAGAAAAGAAAAGAACAGTTTTAAAAGAATAAAAGACGGTTCAAGGAGGTTAAAGCTCAAATAAAATCAGGAAAGGCTCTCCGATAAAAGTATGTTTTAAGAAGGGACTTAAAAGAGACCACTGACTCAGCTGACCTAATATCCTCTGGTAGGTCGTTCCAGAGCCTCGGGCCTTGACTTCAAACGCTATGTCCCCTTTAGTTTTTAGCTGGGTCTCTGGAACTGACAAAAGACCTCTGCCCGAGGAGCTCAAAGTACATAACTGCGTGTACGGTACCAGGAGGTCTGAGCTACACGTAGGTGTGAGGCCGTGAGCCTTCAGGTACACAAGAGACCACCTGCACGTGTTGACTGCATGTTACAGGGGAGTGAGGGTTGAAGACATCACCCTGTGGTGTAACCTAACTAAAGTATTGTATTTAATTACAATTTGTATATACTTGTACTTAAAGGTCCCATGGCATGAAAATTTCAATTTATGAGGTTTTTTAACATTAATATGCATTCCCCCAGCCTGTCAATGGTCCCCCAGTGGCTAGAAGTGGTGATAGGTGTAAACCGAGCCCTGGGTATCCTGCTCTGACTTTGAGAAAATGAAAGCTCAGATGGGCCGATCTGGAATCTTCTCCTTATGAGGTCATAAGGAGCAAGGTTACCTCCCCTTTCTCTGCGTTGCTCGCCCAGAGAATTTGGCCCACCCATGAGAGAGAGACATCATGGCTTTCAAACGAGCAAAGTGGCAGATGGTCCAGGCCACACCCCCACTCTCCACCTTGCCCCCCTCTCTCCTCCTCAATAGCTTCAGACACAGAAATGGCACATCCTAAGGAAAGCTCATTGTGGGACTGGCTCTAGTGGCCGTAATTCTGCACCAAGGCTGAATTTTGGGAAAGAGACTTCAGATAAAGTATTAGGGGACCACTAAGGTCTATATAAAAGAGAGTTCAGATACAGTATTAGGGGACCACTAAGGTCTATATAAAAGAGAGTTCAGATACAGTATTAGGGGACCACTAAGGTCTATATAAAAGAGAGTTCAGATACAGTATTAGGGGACCACTAAGGTCTATATAAAAGAGAGTTCAGATACAGTATTAGGGGACCACTAAGGTCTATATAAAAGAGAGTTCAGATACAGTATTAGGGGACCACTAAGGTCTATATAAAAGAGACTTCAGATACAGTATTAGGGGACCAGTATTAGGGGACCACTTAGGTCTATATAAAAGAGACTTCAGATACAGTATTAGGGGACTACTAAGGCATAAAAGCATCCAAAGAGCACCATGTCATGGGACCTTTAAGTATTTCCAATTAATGTTACTTTATACTTCTACTTCATACATTTCACAGGGACATATTGTGCTTTTTACTCCACTACATTTTCTCTGGCAGCTAATAGTTACTTTGATTTTACATAGAAAACATATGATCAGCTTATAAAATATTGTGCATTATTATAGATGAAAGGCCCTGCATACCCACACAGGTGTTGTCAAGTTATGTGGCTGATTAGACCTACTGAGGTCACCGATAAGAATAATAAAGTTGTAACTTGTCCTGCAACAAAACTAACAGGAGAGCCCCGTAAGGGTCCTGAATAACATTATTTATTTTGTTGCACAAGTTAATGAACCTTTGCACACACAATATTATCGGGTGCAGATAAGACCATCTTTCATGACTTTGGGAGCTCCATGATGTAACACTTGCAGTGTACTTTTACTCAAGTAGTTAGTTAGTAGTTAGTAGTTAATGCAGGGCTTTAACTTGCAAGAGTCTTTTAACATTGCGGTATTGATACTTGATACTGATACATCTGTGCTGCTTTTGGCTTTTTTTTTTTAAATTACAGGTTTGTGTGGTTGGACAGTGAGAGCCCCTCGTGAGCAGTGGTCTGATCACCTTCCTGCACAGTCAGGAGCTGGCTTGGATCCATTTATTGCTTATTCAGGCAAAGCCGGGAGCACATCCCATCTCTATCGGCCTTTGTCTCTGGTTTTAACCAAACCAAAGTCTGTTAGAAAGCAAAGGGAGAACAAAATATAATAAATATATACTTGAATGTAACTCATCCAGTTGTTCGTATCTCAGGAAGGACTACCTGGACATGTCACACATGAAGTACGCCAGAATAAACTACACCAGCCATGTTTATAGTAATGAAGGAAAATGTCCCCTGAATGCAATGCTATGGCTCTCTCATGGTGGTTTTAACCGTTTTTAGTTAGGTAGCTAAAGATTTAATCATCTCAACAAACATTGGACGGATTGCTGTTAAATTCTGTACAGACATTCATGGTCTTTAGAGGCTGAATCTTAATGATTTTGGTGATTTTAATGGGCTAAAAAAATAGCATTAAGTTCATCCACAGAAGGCATAGTTACTAATTGTAGAAACTTAGGACTACTTCTGTAATTACTTACTTTCCACCCTGTGTCGTATTTGTGTTCAACATTTGAAAACAAAAAGAAAAGCTTCTAGAGACAGCAAATTGTAACCTAGAGGCTTATTGCTGAACTCCAAACTACATTCAGGTCATACATAATTGCCTAAAAGAAGAAATTTGGAGGTGTTACAGTGTGTCCCTGCTGTAGGAACAGTATGCCATGTGTTTTATTTTGTGTAACATTGTATGTGACTGATTCAGAAGGCCTCAGAGACTTGCAAACAGCCTCTTCCTCTTCTTCTTTTCTCACAAAGATTCTCATTGTCCAGTCTTTCTCTCTTCTCACACAGACAGAATGCACCAGTATTGTTCCTCATTTCTGGCTTTTTACTCCCTGGTACATAAAATTCTCACAAAGCATTATGGGAACTACCCCGGGAGTTACATTTAGAAACATTTAAGACATTTAAAGCAATAGTTAGTGGTTTTGGGAAATATGCGTATTTGCTTTCTGGCAAAGAGTTTGATGAGAAGATCTCATACTGCCCACATATCTGTAGTAGGCCCTCTTGTAAATATAAAGCTACAGCTAGCAGCCAGCTAGCTTGGCTTAAAGACAGCTAGCCTGCCTGCCAACCAGCACCTCTAAAGCTCACAAATTAACATGTTACAGTTTGTTAATCGTACAAAAATTGAATTAAAAAAACCAAACCCAATAAGAGCTGCAAGACCTCCCCTCGCCCTTGCCGGCACGTTGGTGGTACTGGCGGGATGCCGGTTGACGTAGCTGTGGATTTTCTCTCCATCCGCGCTACTGGTCAGAGGATACTGGGTCACAGGTATGGATTAAATAAACAAGATAAAACATGTAAATCAGTGATGTTTAGATGCTTTGCTTTGAGAAGAGCCAGGCTAGCTGCGCTGTTTCCAGTCGTTATGCTATGCTAAGCTAACCGGCTGCTCACAGTTGCTTCATATTTACTGAGCAAACATGAAAGTGGTATAAATCTTCTCATCTCCTACCTAATCTAACTCATACCAGCACCTCTAAAACGTGTTACATACTGAGCTTTGGATGGTTACATTTTAGAAAGAGCCTAGACTAGCTGCTTACCCGTTTCCAGTCTTTATGCTAAGCTAAGCTAAGCTAAGCAGCTGCTGTGGGCCTACTTTACAGACATGAAACTTCTCATCTAACTCTCCATCAAAACACAAATAAGCATATTTACCAAAATGTCAAACTGTTTCTGTTGTAGATCAGAGATTTCAGAAGCGTGTACAATAAATCAAATTGTTTTTTTATCTCTAAAGAACAACTTTCATGGGTGGTTTTATCAGTGTATAAAATCTTTTTACCCTCAGTGTGAGTGTGTGGGTAATTTAAAGTAGCCAGACAGTGTGTGTGTGTTTGTGTGTGTGTGTGTCACAGATACATCAAAGACGTAGGCGACCGGATTACTGCCTTTCTCCTCATGGATCAGACAGCTGTGCAGCAGCTGTGTGCGAGAGTGTGAGAAAACGTGTGTATCTGGAGAGAGCGAGAGCGGGAGTGTGTGTTTGAGAGTGAAAGATAGAAAAGCAGTGCTGTAATTTATGCTGCACCTCCGACCCCACAGTTCTTGGCTGCCTGTGACTCTGCTGAGGTTTGCTGACATGAGAAAAAAAAGGCAACACATCAGACCTCGAGACGGGAAAGAGGTGGGAGGAAGACGAGAGTGGAGTGTGAAGAAGCAATATGATTTGTATGTTTTTACGTGTACTTTAACCACTGATTGGCGTTAGAAGAAAAGCAGTAGCGTGCAGAAACGCAAAGTGACATTTTGAATGAATGTTCCCCTCTTCGAAAGTTCATTCTTGACTTTGGAAACAGCAGGGGCGTAGCAAAAAATTCTGGGCCCTGTAGAAAGGCATTTTCTATGGGCCCCTCCCCGCATCCACAGCTATTCATTCTAGGATCTTTTTGGGCCCTCCTCACATGAGGGCCCTGGGTACTCAGACCCCTTTTTCCCCCCAGTCCAACGCCCCTGGGAAACAGTAATTAACAAAACAATCTAAGCACAAGCCCCATTGAAAGGAATAGTTTGACTTTCTAGGAAATGCTCTTATTTTCTTCTTGCTGAGTTTGATGAGAAGATTGGTATCAATCTTCTCATCAAACCATCAGCAAAGAAAGTGAATATGCATAAGTGTTCATCCACAAGCATTCTCTTTTTCTCCTAAGATCTGTTTTTATTTCAATTCCCTCTTCACGGACGGATGATTCCTGCTGTCTGAATGGGATTGAGGCTCAAAGTGCTGGGTAGGGGGAAGCATTAATGCAACAGCTAAAAAAGGCTGAGGGGAACAAACACTCTGATTGACTACTCATCTGAAGACTTCTCTCCATCCTGTTTTGTCTCTGCAGGCCTCAACCCACACATACCCATGAGCCCCGTTTGTACTGGGTGAACACAGAGATATTTAAAGTTTTGTTTAAGTAGACCTCTGTTAACGTGTTTTTTATGTTAAACCAATACACAAATAGTCAGGCAGATGATTTGAATGTTTAAGAAGGAACAGCAGAGAATGTGCGGTTGTTCTGGTACAAGTGGGAGGATGACGTTTTCTTTTAAAAGTCATATGAAGAGTAAGCAGATGACGGATGATGATTTAATGAACTGGAAAAAACACTGAGCACAAAACAAATGCTGAGATTCTGTGTTTGTACAAATGTGAGCTACAGTATATATAAAATAAGGCTGGTGATATTTTATACGTTTCTTAATTTTCAACAAATCCTATTCCTCTGTACCATAGCGATCTACTGTCGTTCAACAAGACTCTCTGAGGCCGTATTAATCGATGTATTGACAACACTACATACATTTAGCTTATTTACATTAAACAAGACTGACATGAGGTATCCATGTTTGTTGGTTTCCAAGTCAGCTGTCATGTCAGGAACAGAGCTTTCAGATAGGTCAGTTTCCCAGTTGCAATTACGAGTTTGATTGACACTATACAAGTGGCAAAACACAATAACCCAAATATGACATGGATGCAACATTAACGTACGATTATACAACATTTTTGGCTTACAAAATGGCCCTGCACTCTACCCCTGAAAAAGGAGGTCATGTCATGTCTGATGCGGGTAATAAACTGTAAACAGTGCGTGAGAGCGACGCTACGGTAGCGTGATAATGTACAAGAAATTACGAGGAAACTAGAATAACAACTTCTCCTTTCCCAAACACAATGCAGCAGTGTTTCTATTAGCCGATCAAGCATATCTGTATGAAGCTGAACCTCGTAGCGAAACAGGAAATGCACAATAACAAAAAAATATATAGAATATCACCATCTTTAAACGAACATGAGAAAACATGCACATACAGACTTGACAGCAGAGACCAGTTTAAATTTGTTTATTTGGATTCCTCCAAATCACGTCTGTCATTTTTCCATTTCCCAAAATATTTACAAAAAAAGATACTTTTATGTTGTCGTTTTTTTTCCTTTCTTTATGGTGACTGTTGTAACAGATCCTTTTTAGGATGACAATTGCTTACATCTCGCAGTCCAGTCTTGATCTTTTAGAAAAAATTCATGAAAAAAATTCATCCCACCCTTCTTATCTTCCATACACTCATTTTAAAACTGCATCCATTTCCCCCCCTTGTTCTTCTTTTGAGTGCTTTAAAAAAAACAAAATAAAACTCTTCCTTGCATGCTTTCAGCTGCAAACAGGAAGCCAAGAGCTTGTGTGCTTATTGAGAGGAAGTGACATCTTTGCCCTGCAGGAAGTACAATTAACAGCATCATCAGATCCTCCAGATGCTTGATTGGTTTGGTCTGTCCGGTCTTGCCTTTTTCTCTTAAATCAGAGTCTCTCTAGACAAGCATGAAACCCACAGATGTACCAAATAACACAAAGTCATAATAATTACTAAATGGAAACAGTCTCATTCAGAAGATTTTCTGTCCTGTGGGAAGCCTGATAGCAGGAAGGGAGTGCTAGTAATAAGGACCAAATTCCCCAAACTCTTTGGGCCAGGGTCAACCGGCCCTTCAGATGCAGCTCTGTGGGTCACCATCTGTAGTCCAGGCATAACAAGGCGTCCACAAGTGCATTGTGGGTGTTTCCATGGAAGAGCGTTTTGTGTTCAAGCCGTACGATCCATCCCTGAACTCAGCAAAGAAAGGAAGAGGTGCCATGACGATGGAAATCAAGGAGACACAAAGGGATCGCAGTCCCTCTTTTAAAAGGATCTACCAAACAAAATGAACTGGGCAGAGAAAAATATGATGCTAATAACATAAGGCAATTCACCTCAGTACAACTAGAGGGGATATTATATCAGAGAAACATGAGGCGCTAAACTGGAAAGCCCAACACTGCACGGTTTTTATTTATTTTATTTTAAGCATCAATGAGAAGCCATAAAGAGGCGTTTTCTAATACAAGTTTATTTCCATCAGTTTTTCAATCCATCTCTTGCTCTATAAATAAAAAATTAAAAAAATGCATGTCTCACTCTCCTCTTAGGCCTCTCGTTTCTTGTTTATGTGTTAAATGCTGAGCTATGTTGTGCCAGAGTGAGCGTGTTGGCTCGTTTATGCATTTTACGTATAATACAATACATGAAACACTGACTGAAAATAAAGAAAAAGAAGAAAATAAAAGCACAAAGAGATCAACCCTGCCCCCGAATGTGTGTACTTGTTCTATATCTGTGTGTGGATATAAATCTTAATATTTGAATGTGTGTATAGTATAACGGTTTTTCCGGTTAATAAGACGGTAAAGGTGTGCTATTTTGGTGCCTGTCTCTATATCCTAGTGTGTGTGTGTGTGTGTGTGTGTGTGTGTGTGTGTGTGTGTGTGTATCTACTCTGTTAACTGGTGACATAGTGCTTTGTAGAGGGCTGCCCATACAGCCCATAAAAATCTGCATGTCTATGTGTCTGCGAGGCGTCTATCCAGTCCCTCACTGCCAAGCCCTGCATGGACGGCCCTCCAGAGGCCAGGCCGGGAGGAGGGGGGTAGTCTTGGGCGCTGACCCAGGGGAAAGAGCCAGAGCGCGGGTACGGGGGATGGCTGCGGTGGCCCGACACCGAGGGCACTCCGGAGCAGTAGCAGTTATCCATTGTACACACCAGGATCTTACGGCCGCCATACTGAGGCAGCACGGCCTGCTGGGAGGAGTGCGAGGAGCTGCTGCCTCCAGGAGGAAAGTGCGAGGAGCTGAACACGGAGCCTGAATGGTGGTTGGTCAGAGAACCGCTTCCGCTTCCTGTCCCGCCACTCTCGCTGATGTGAGGCGGGCCGCAGGGGCCGAGAGGCTGCTGATTGGTAGACTGACCTTCTCCAGAGGCAGAGCCGGAGCCCAGGTAGGGCTGTTTGGCTAACGACGAGGAAGAAGATGAGGAAGAGGACTCCTTAAAACCCGGAGCGGTGTTTTTTCCAACGTTCCCGTTCCCCTCAGGGAAGGCAGTGGAATGTTTCCGTTTCTCTGCTCCGGAGCCAGAGCTCTGACCGCTGGGGTACGCAGGAACAGACTGCAGGAAGGTCGAGGGAGGGGTGAGGGGAGCTGAGAGAAGAGAGAAGGTAAGGGTTGTAAGTAAGTAAGGTAAATAAGGAGATATTTCATAGATAAAATAAAAAACACATTCATGACAGTAACGTCCTCGATATGCCTGAACAGACGTGTTTGAGATCCTACCTTCCAGCGTTCTCTTCAAGCTCTTCTCTCTTTTTGAGATTTCAGAGAGGAATAATTTAGAGTTTAGATTTCCCACTTTGTAAGGAGGGAGACTGCTGCCCACACATGCCTGAGACCTGCAATAAGTGCCAAGAGACATGCAAAATTCAAGATTAGACAGCTTGGAAACATCACCTGCGTATTAGAGACCCACAGGCAGAACAGTGAAACGGCCATTTTAAAAATCCAACTTTGCTCTCACCTGTCTGTGAGGACTTTAACAGGCTTTGTGTTTTTCATGAAACTCAGCTCCTCCGCCTTACTGAAGGCTGTGTGGATGGAGCTCAGCAGCTTCTGGGCCTCGTGGCGCTGCTCACCCAGAGCTAACACCTGGGCAGCGTTCTCCTGACAGAACCGAGCCTGAGCCCGGTCCAGAGCCTCCAGTGTCCGACCGAGATCCTCCTCCAGGAGCTGATGCATCCGCTGGTACTGCAGACGCACCTCCTCTTTCAGCTCACACACCCTGTCCTGTAGAGAAACAAAACACCAATCTACTTAAAAGTCCCTTTGGGTTACGTAACGCCATGTACAATCACTGAAAATGTGTCAAGTTTGCGTTTATGCCGACAAATTCAGGGTGTGCAAACATACCTCCACCACACACTTGTCGGAGTCAAGTTTGCAGAGCTGTTCTTCAATCTCCTGCACTCGTTCCTCTACGCGCTCCTGCTGTCTTAACAGGCTTTGCTGTGAGCAGAGAAAGAAAGAAAGTCTTGAGCTTTGGGAAGTTGTGATCTCAGCTAGCCACTAGCATCCCCTCCCCATGCCTGAGATATTAGAATCCGGGAGCCGGCTAATTTGGTCTCCAACCAACACACAATCCCTGTGGGGGAGGGAGGGTGTGCTGTCATAGCAACTAACAGCTATTTTGTGTTTGCATTAGTGAGTGAGGACTAATGTTGGGGGAGCTGGGGGCAGAGATAGATAACTGGGCATACAGAGGCAGAAAAAACTCCAGCAGCTCTCCTCCCAGTGCGCCTCCTCTTTGTATTTAATCTTTAAAAAGTTGCATTCACGAAGTAGAGGCTGCTCCGTGAGCTATGGCAATGTTGTGGGAACAACACTTGTTATTTCTAAGACGACGATGGCATGTGAACAACAGCAGACGCCTGATTGGGCAAAACTGAGATCCCAATGCAGCTCAGCTTGAGGCCAAAAAACGTTGAAAACATAACTAATGGCTCCATATAAGACTAACAGTGCTTTATGTCGCTCCCTACATAAGTCTGGGAGTAGGAATGTCATTGACACAGATTTGCTAATCCTTCATGCTATTAATATTTAATGTTGAGATATGAATAATCCTCAATCAACATTTAATGAAAGAGAAGCATGCTGATAAGCTGGTACACAGCAACATAATGTGGTTACTGCCAATATGATCCAGATACAAATAAACAAGACTAAGAGTCCACAGTCTTTGTGATACTTTATGCTCACAATGACAATGCTAATGTGCTTACGCTAAACAGGTAAGATGTTCACCAATTTAGGCTACATCCTTTATTAAAATGTAAAGGCTCTCCATCCTCACGAGCATTTTAGCACCGTTTTAGAACAAATCTCCATCCAAACCAACACGCCTGTAAAAGCATACTGCAGACCGTTCATGCGTGTGTCGTCGTTGTGCCGAGTTTTGCATCCCTGCTAAGAATTGCATCCAACTCGCTGGCAGACTAATACCGAGTGTAATAAAACATTGATGACTCTAAATGTTCCAAAATGATAGACTTCAGATAATTTATCATCATTGATGAACATGACAAAGATTATATTATTTTGAAACAGTACTTTGCCTTGAAAATAATCAGTTGGATGTAGTTCTTGCCATGGATACAAAACTAGGCACAACACCTGTAACTCCGCTCGACAGCTGCTAGCATCGACAACAAAGTCAGAAACGGCTGTAGCTGGTTATCCATGTTGAATTAACCACCAGTAGTCAAAGCTGAGGTTTGTTTTCTTCCAGAAAAGGTGAAATCACGTGACAGAGCCATGAGGAATCAGGGAAGGACACATCAGAACTGATAAGACCCAATCAGGAAGCGAAAATGGGTGTCAGTGAAATAGTTTCTACACATCTCGGTTTCTTTCTGTCCAGCCTACAACTCAACCCTGGAGCTTTCAAACAAAAACAAGGTCATCAGTGTATCCAAATGTCTCCCTTTTAGGGGCCCGGAAACGCTGGAGAAACATATTGAATTCACAATCGTATAAGACAAATAAAAAGTAGCAAATCCTCACATTTGAGAACGTGATACCAGCAAATGTTTGGAATTTTTGCTTGAAAAATGTGCCAATAGCTATTAAGATGTTTCACTCGGTGAGCAAAGTGGTTAAAAAAAGGGATTCAATCCGTCATTAATCCCACAGGTCAGTAATCAGTTGTCGGTTCACATACCACCCCCCAATCATTCCAACTACACAGCAGCTGCTTTTATCATAAGTGATCAGCTGTAGAGCTCGATAGGAATGAAAACCTGCATAGTCTTGGGCCTCAGTGGCACATGGTTTGGAACCACTGCCCTAGATCTCACACACACACACACACACACACACACACACACACACACACACACACACACACACACACACACACACACACACACACACACACACACACACACACACACACACACACACACACACACACACACACACACACACACACACACACACACACACACACACACACACACACACACACACACACACACACAACCTGGTTGTGCTGATTGATTTAGGCTCTGAGCAGAAGCCAGGGGAAAAACAGGGTCGAAGGAGCCGAAGCTTCCCAGGGAGGGGTAGCAAATAAATGTATGGGATACCTTTGGGGGAGGGATGGGGTGAGAGAGGGGGGGGAGGGGTGGCATTAAGAGGGTAGGGTGCTTTTTAGCTGTCATTTCCCCACAGCGTCTTTTCCATCAGAGCAACCAGAGCAGGGCCAGAGGGAAGGTCGGTCCTCGCCTGGAGTGGCTGGTGGCTGGTGTGAGAGGTGAATTGGGGGGGGCAGGGGGACTGTTGGGGCTGTAGGGCAGTGTGTGTGTGTGGAGAGGGGTCCACTCTGCATTCCTTGATTGCATTCAACATGGAGGATGTTTAAGTAGTGACTACCATGAAGGTTAATATGGCTAAAATCAATGTCACAATGTAACATATTTTTCTGATATCTACATATGTGGCTCACCCAGGAAATCATTTAGCAGAGATGGGGAATCATTTTATTTAGTAGGAGGATGGCCTAAACAATAGCCACACTCATTAAAAATATGGTATTTGCTGCTCTTTTCTATCAAATCAAATTGTATTTACCTTTAATGTTAGTGAAGGTTATAACCTGACCGTGTTGCCAAACACTTGCTTCTTTAATGTCAGGATTTGGTGCTTTTCTTTGTCTTATATGATAGTAAATGAATATCTTCTAACACAATTTATACTAATCAGATTAATAGAAAATGAAATCATTTGTTAGCTACTGCCCTACTTTTGGTTTATGACTGCAAAACTGATCACATTACCATGATCCCATAGTGCTAATTAGCAAACATCAGCATGCTGCTAACGCACTAAGATGGTGAACATAGTAAACATTATACCTGCGTAAAAGTACATAAGCATTTTGAGCATGTAAGCCCAAAGCACTTCGGTCCCTAGCATGCTAACACAAGATGGTGAACATGGTAAACATTACACCAGTTCAGCAGGTTAGCATAGTCTTATTCAAAGCAGACATTTTGACTTGTCAGAGTAGGAAAATCATAGGTGTAATTATTATTATTATTATTATTATTATTAATAATAATAGCTTAGGGCATGTCCTGTGCATGCTGGTTCACTGGAATAGCTTACCGGGACTTGTAATGAAGCGGAGCCATCATTAAATTCACCTGTTCTTTTCCTATGATTTCTTTTTTTTTTTTTTTTTTTTTAAAAAGGTCTATTTTGAGCATGTTAGCATGCAGCCCTAATTAAAATCGGGGCTCTACTTATTGCCCAGCCGGATTATAGATGATTTAGGAAAAAGCTGTAAATGTGAAGGATTTTGTTAATACAGATTTTAAATTCAGACAAAGGCCCACCCTATGACACTTCCTGTGCTCCAGGTGAACAATTAACTACACAAAAAGCTGAGTCATAGCGTTACCAACAGGAAATACACCCGAGCATGACACGGTTGACACCTAAACAGGGTGTTGAACAAAATGAGTCAGTCAGCATGGAGGCCTTCATGGTTCTCCCTCTGACTAAGTTGCGCCATCACACAGCCCTTTAAAAAGAAAGAAAGGGGGAGGAAAACCAACTCGACCTCTGCCCAAACCTACGACAGCAAGCACCAAACCCCCAGGAAGGGAAGCGGTTAATAAAAAACCCAAGACGACCGCAGAATCAACTGACAAATCACTTTAATCCCCCTTCCCCTTGTCTCCACTCCACTCCACTCCACTCCCCCCTCACAACTGGCGATCCCTGAGCTAGGATGCACCTGTGCTGGGGAGATAAGGCCCTCTGAGGGCCCCTCATTGTTCCACCCTCGACTGCATTGTTTGTCATTCCAACAGATGAGAATGGAGGTTGGAATGGATAAAAAAAATGCACAAGACCATCACGGGTGCTAAAACAACACTCAAAATGCTATTGTGTCTTAAAAGGGGAAATTCTGTTTTTGATTGAGTCAAGTGATTTGCAAAATACATAAACAATTGAGAACTTTGTACACAAAAATCTCCACTTAATGTCTTTTATTTGGCTAAAAATGGAAGTAAAATTTGACCTTTGTTATGGTGGTATTTGCTTGAGGGCTACAAAGTGGACGAAAAATGACCTCACTGGCTTGTGTGAAGCTACATTTTGGTACTTGAGTGGACACTTAGCGATCACCGATGAATTGACAAATTCTTGCAAGTAGGGCCACAATTAACGGTTATTTTCTCGCCCACGGAGCAGGATGTGAAAAAATGAATTGATTACTTTCTCGATTAATTGGGTCTATAAAATGTCTCATCAGAGTTTCCCAGAGCTTAGTGTGAGGTCTTAAAATGTTTGACCAACAGAAGATACTCAATTTACTATCAGAAGATGTTATTTACATTTGAGAAGCTGGAACTAGTGAATTTCAGCCATTTTTTTTTGCTAAACGATTTTTGGGATTATCAAAATAGTTGCCGGTTCATTTTCTATCAATTGACTAGTCAATTAAGTGACCGATCATTTCAGCTTTTCTTGCAAGGTGTCTGACGTGTGTTTCCACGAAGAGCCAGTGATGAAGTCAACCCACTGGCTGTAAATTTAGTTTCTGTCACAATGTCAGAGTGTGACTACACCCTGAAGGGAATGAACAAGGACGTGTTTGTTTAATATATGCGTTATGTACAGTACGATAGGATTCTTACTCTGATGTCGTTGCGTCTCAGCTCCACGTCAGTGACTGCATGGCCGTGGCTGGGGTGGCAGCGGGCGAAACAGCAGTACTGGCACACCGCTGTGTGCTCGGCCTCGCAGTGGTACAGCCGGTACTCGTCATGCTGCAGGCAGGTCCAGGCCTTCACCGCCTCCGCCTCCACCAACAGGTGCCCGAGGGCTGAGCATGGCTGCTGCAGGTGTGTCTGGACGTGGGACTGGCAGCACGGGGCGTTGCAGCGCAGGCACACCTTCACTGCGGGGAGTGGCGGGCCTCGGCGGCATAGGATGCACTGCAGCGCCGGCGTGGTGGCCTTCTCCACACTCAGGGCGTTGTACTTCTCGACTATGTTGGACAGTTTGTGGTTCTTCTCCAGACTGGGCTTCTGCGTGTAAGCATGATTGCACTCAGGGCAGCGGGCCAGCGAGGAGTCTTTGGCCCAGGCCTCGCTGATGCAGCCCCGGCAGAAGTTGTGCTTGCAGGGCAGCTGGATGGGATCTGAGAACACGTGCAGGCAGATGGGGCAGATGAGCTCCTCCTCAAAACAGTTCCTCCACGTCTCAGCCATGTCAGAGGCCATCATGGTGCGGGCAGGCATACACTAACTGTTTCCCCACTTCTACCAGACCTTTAGGCCTCTCTGTCCTCGCAGGAAACCTGACACTTTCAAGACGAGTCTTGAGAAAAGGATAAAAAGAGGCCCGATGCCGTCTTGAAAGCTCAGTCTGTGTATTTCAACCCTTGTGACCAAATTAAAAGGAGACTCCCTGACCGATGACAAGGATTGCTTATTGCTGCAGCATGAAGGCAAATTCCAGAAAATTTACTAGAGAAGGCTTCGGGCAAGGATGACAACACCTTGGTGATTTCAACATACACAGCAGGAGCTGACGTTATACAGATTACAGTACACTGTGCCTTCCTTTCCTCTAAATCACACACACACATACATACACTGGGCCTGCCTTTACAGCTCTGTGTGTTTTTAGGCCTACAGGAAGCTAAAAGCCTTTCAGCTACAGGTAAACCATGAAATGCAAACAAGGCACAGAGAACGTAATATCTACACAATTACTGATATGATCATGAGGTGAATAAATCTCTGTGTAGCACATGAAAAGACACTGTACCCTTTTTACTGACGCCTGCTCAGGCCCTTACCTTGAAAGCTTCCTTCACTTCAACGTCAGATTATGATTGACTGTGGACCAATTCAGACCAACAAACGAAACATGAAAACCACGAGAAAGGACTGCTCCAGTCCACACCCTGATTACTATTCACACAAAGAGAGCTTTTTGGAAAAACCTGAATCTGTTTTATCTGGACGTCAAGGACGCTTGATTCCGTCTATAATCACAGCGCAGCGCAATGCTTTTGTCCGCTGAATCATAAATAAGTATCCGAGGAGCCTCCACCTGCAGTTTAATTATACATACAACCAGCGACGGTTTGGCAGTAGACAAGAAATACTGTTTCACAAGTCAGATTAACAACACAGCTACATCCAGCCCTTCAATTTAACATAAAAGCGACATTTGTATTTGATGAATAACGCCTGCTATGTGGCACAGCTCGCATTTCTGTACACTAGGCCTCGGCTTTTTCCTACCAGGTTTCTGTCGACAACAAAGGCCTTATAATCTCATTAAACACAAAATCACACCCGGGCCATCATTTCGAGCCTGTTTACTGCATAGTTAATCGTTTTAATAGTCGAGTCCAGCTCCTGCGCACAAAACAAAGGGTTTTAGGATCCGCAGGAATGTTGGCTGCTGTTGCAGAGCCTTTTGGTTTCCCCCCTCCGACACATCTATCAAATATCTCCTCACCCAAAGATTAATGTTATTATTGTATCCAGTTTTTATCCTCTTTTACTTTGGTCTCCACCTTATTCACCTTTCATCGCCTCAGCCTTTAGCCAACAACATATTTTTCTACTTCCTTATCTCGATTAAATCGTGTAAATTACCTCAGACGTCACCTCACCATTTTCTACCACAGGTAACGTTACAGACAAACACTAGATTAACCGACAAGCACGGTTATAATATATAGTCATTAATTTTTTAAAGCGGACATATTCTATATATTAAACTAATAGAAATACAAAAATATACCCTCCTAATCTTAAAGGGGACGTCGCTTTTCTGTCCTTGTTAGGGGTAGCTGTCATCAGCCATCTTGCAAATCCTCATTTATAAAAAAAAAAAAAGAAAAAAAGGAGATATCCGCCGTGAGGCTGTTTCACCAAAGCTGCTTTTCGATAGCTGACCTAAACAGGCACATTAACGGCAAAGTCCCGTCATTATTAAAGAAAAACACGCCTTTTTGTCGTTATTGTAGGTCCAAAAGAAGCCGGCTTAACGTGGTTATTTTGTCGTGGCCGTATCTAGTCGGTGTGAGTCGACTCCGCGGTTCTTAAAAATCCAACACGGTTGAGAATAATAATCGGCGTTTTCTCCCCCCTTTCTTTCTCTGTCTCTGTCGGTCAGGTTTAGAGAGAGGAGGAATGCAGGCGAGCTGGACCGGTCTCCAAACCAACGTCAAGAAAACCAGTATAACGCACCACTTCCGGTGATGCTTCAAAATAAAACCACGTTTAAGCGCAAAACCTGAGGCCACATTATCTTCAACGGGATTGTTTGTATAATAAACCACTTAATGATTCAGAAGCATTTATTAACACTAAAACATCCATTCAGTGGTGAACTCTAACTAGGCCTACTCAGAATATGAATTATTGCCAAGTAGGTAACGTTGACACAAGGCATTTGCCTTGGTGATTGGTGCATAAAATATCAAAAGGAAATAAACAATACAGCAAAGTACTGCAACAGACGAACATGAATAAATTATAGAAATAGAACAGAGACAGAATATTTATAGCATTATAATGTTTACTCTTACTTCATGTAAATGCGAGTACATGTAAGTGTATGCATATATGTATGTATATGGATGTATTTGTGTTGTTATCCTTTCTTTCATAATAGTTGTATTTTTTTATGTGCAAATAAGCAAATAAATAAATGCACCATCTTTCGAAATAAGCACAGTGGTTACAGCTAGACATTTTGGGCTTCCAGTTTTGTAATTACATAAAATTACTTGTAGGCCTTTCAACAACCCTCTCCAGCTGTCTGGCTTTCACATGTAGTAAAGAAAAGCTGGCCCACTACCAGGGTACCAGCATTTCATTTATTTGCATCACTGAGTTTTACATGCATACCGTATATAAATAGCCTATCACTCCCTCTTACGCGTATGGTTAATTACGAGTCCATCCACTTCACCTGCGCCACCGTTTTTTTTTAAAACCAAAATGAACCGTTTGCTTTAGAAAAGCAAATGCATATGTATATTTTAAAGGTCCCATGGCATGAAATTTTCACTTTATGAGTTTTTTTAACATTAATATGCATTCCCCCAGCCTGCCTATAGTCCTCCTGTGGCTAGAAATGCCGATATGTGTAAACCGAGCCCTGGGTATCCTGCTCTGCCTTTGAGAAAAAGAAAGCTCAGATGGGCCGATCTGGAATCTTGCTCCTTATGAGGTCAAATTCATTCAGAATAAAACTTAACAAGGCTTCACAGTGACATAGTGGTCTAGGACAGACGCTATGTAACCGCAATGTCCCTCAGTAATGTTTGGTTTACTGTTTTAGAGGGTAGCTAATTGAATTTTATGGTCATTTTAAAGGCTGTAGTTGTATTATGGTATACTAGTATTATGGTATATACGAGTTTTTTTTAATATTACATTTACCCTAATTTATATAAATGGTGTAGGATTTAATGCAGGGGACATATTAGTCAGTCACTCTAATTTTGGCTCTGTTTGAGTCTTTAGCAGCAACCCCTGAAAACTTTTTTAGTTGCTTGATGTTCCACTTTCTTCACCAGATAGTCGCTAACTTTGTTTGTTTGCTGTTTAGTGCTGAGCTGGTAGCTACAGTGAACTTCTTCTTAAAACAGCTGCCTGCTGCTGCTGAAAACAAGGTTGATGAGAGCATTGAGAGTGAGTACTGAGAATGAACAATAATGTGACATGCATCAAAACATGGAGGTAAAGAGGCTGGCTGATTTCTACTTCTGAAGGTCTGGATAGTCCACACCGCATTCCTGGACGGAAGAAAAAAACATGCTCTATTTTATTGGCATTTCACCCGAGCAATTCCTGAAGTGGAACGTCAAGATAGACTAGGCCTATAGGGAAAATGCAACACTATAAAGCCACGGCTAAGCGGACCAATCATAGTTGTTGCGGCCTGCGTCGCTGCGACGTGTAGTTACATTTGACGAGAGGTGCACGTCATGCTACGGCGTAGGGTCCATATCTCTATGTTCGTAACCACGGCGTCGATTTAAAGCTATAGTGCGTAGTTTCTGTCTCCCCCCATGAGGAATTCTAAGTAATGACAACAACACATGTCGGCGCGTCCACATGATACAAGCCTTCCGTGATCACGCCCCCCTCCTCCTCCACGCAGTTGCTTGTAGCCAAGGAGGACACGGAGGATTAAAAAAAAACATATGATGGACTCTTCAGAAGAGGTCATTAGCTTCACTCGATTTAATGCGCGCGGAAGTCGCCGGACAACACCAATTTTCTGAACATAGCCTTACTGAGACATACAGAGAGAGTTGGGTGGAGCTGATAGTCTTAATTAGCTTTGTAGCAACTCATTTGGCAATGGCTTGAATGTAACAGACGTTCATTATTATAAAAAAGTTATGCACTAAAGCTTTAACGCAGAACCATAAATCAAGCTTAAAAAGCTTTATAGAGCTGCAGATTTGGGTAACAATTCTCTGTGGGTTTGTCATGAGCAACCTCACAGTTATGTTATTTTCTTAGCAAAACAGTGGCTAATTTATGTAACAAAACAAAAGGCTCACACGTAAAAACAGTGGCGGCATTAAAGCTACAAGCTATTTTTGCTTTATTTTGAAGCTACATCACCAGGCTTCCTGTATGAATCAGGCTGTCTCTGGCTGACCTGACGCAGTTTCTCGGCATCAGCCACCCCCTCCAGCCTTCCTCCCTCCCCTCCCCTCCCCTCCCCTCCCCTGCCCTCCCCTCCTTCCGGATCAATGCTACGGCCGTCACGTGACCTGTCACACAACTGATGTGTGTCACGTTTTAACTGGGAGGAGCTGTGGGACAAATCGGGGAGGAAGGGCAGAGAATCATACTTAAAGGGCTTACTGCATTCGTTAATGACCTGGACGCTCATGGTGTTCCTCTGGGGCAACACTGCCTCTCTGTCTCACTCTGTGTTTTTCTGCATGTTGGCGTTGCAAGAAATTATAACTGCAATTCTCTCAGAGACAAAAGGTGTATAACACACTTTCAACATAAAATCCTGAAATATCACACACTTCAACAATAGCCTACAACATTTCATACTCACATTTTAAAAGACCACATCGTAGAAATACTCCTACTAATCAGTATAAGTCTCATTAGCAAAATGTAGGCTACTTTAAGCTGTGGGAGAATGTAACTTAGTTCATTTACTTACTGTACTGTACTTCAGTAACATTTTTAAGGTACTTGTCTACTTGAGGATTTCCATTTTCTGCTACTTTTTCTACTTCTACTTCACTACACTCCAGAGAGAATTGTTGTACTTTTAACTCCAGTACATTTATTTGAAAACTTTAATACTTTGCAGATTCAGATTAATAATACAAAATATAGTCAACAAATACATTTGATGTATTATCATAAGATCTTATGGATCCACAGGGATACATTGACAAGCTACCCATCAGTATATAAGGTATGTACCAATTTTTGCATCACTTATTATATTATATAAATCCAATAATATACATTATTATTCTGAAATAATATAATAAAGCAGTGAAAATATTTTAAATATAGCTTAAACGTAAATTTAAATTAGCATTTTGACACAAAAAGATACTTGGTGCAAACAAAATGTATAGCCTATGTTTGGATTTGAATACATAAGGAACACTACTTGGAAGCTAAATTTATATAAAATATATTATTTTGATGCTAATACTTGTGCTAATGTTGAATGCAGGGCTTTTACTTGTAACAGAATATTTCTACACTGTGGTATTTCTACTTTTGTATAAGATCTGAGTACTTCTTCTATCACTGACTTTAAGTATAGACAGCAAAGGTATGTATTTTACCGAATTAGAGCAAAAATAGTGCTAGATGGCACAGACGCACACACATCACAGATACAATTCTAATAAATGAATGTACTAAAAAAAAAAAAAAGAATTGAACATACAATACATGTAAACGCATCATGACAACTAGTAAGCCTTGTGAGTATCTCTCTGTGTATGTTTATAGAGCATGTTTGCGTCAGGAAGGAAAATATAACTGCATATGTAAAATAATAATTACTTACTACATTACTTTTTCAACAAAATATGCCTGCTATATACAGTATACTAGACTGTATACAAATGACTGTAACTCAAATGTCAAACTGTACAAGTTCGCTGACGACACAACAGTGGTTGGGCTGATCTCATCAGACATAATCTTGAACTAAACATCTCTCAAATTAAGGAGCTGGTGTTGGACTTTAGTAGGAACAGAAAGGCTCTCTGACCATAAATGGAGTAGAGCTGGAAAGAGTGGACAGCTTCAAGTTTCTGGGTACAACAATGTCCTCCACTCTGAAATGGGATGACAACCTGCACTACTATCATTAAAAAAAGCCCATCAGAGACTATTTTCTTACACCAACTCAAAACGTTTAGAGTTTCTGCTGCAATTTTAGAGTGGCCATAGAAAGTGTGGAGACTGTTTCCATATCTGTAGTTCGGCAACTCCACAGCTCAGCAGAGGAAGCAGCTGTACAAAAGTGTATGCACTGCCTCAGGAATTATTAATTGTGAACTCACTTTCATATCAGAAATGTATGTAACCCACATTCAGAGCACAGGACTGAAAATCTTTCAAGACCCCACACACCCTGCTAGCCCCTTACTGGTGACTCTCCCGCCAGGGTAAAGACTAAAATCCATTAAATCCAAAACATACAGCACCTACTGCAGGACCATCCAGCTACTCAATCCTCCACTCTACAACAGCACCTTATGGAAAGCACTGACACTGAATAACTCCTCAAACTGCACTGGCTTGTATGTTGCCCTTCAGCACTGGCGCTCTACTATTAAAACGTATGTATCTCTTTTATTATGGGTATAATTGTGGCCTGTGTGGGTAGAGGCCATGGGGGGGGGTTGTGTCTATGTGTGTTTTTAATGGGTATTGACTGAATTCTTTCTGTTTTTTTTGTAATGAGCACACTGCACCAAATTCTTAGCAACTTAGTTGCATGCCAATAAAGTATTGAATGTTGAATCTAACCATCCAATGATAATTATCCAATTCTGTCATTTTTATTTAAATCAGTCCAGCCATAGCACAAAGATTTTACGTTTAATCACACAAACCAATCCCGCATAATTTACCAATAACTCTTCGGCCAGGCTCATACAATTACTACATGACTATTGACATGAACTTATATTTGATATTGAACAGTTGCAGAAAGCCCCACAGAAGCAGGGCATCAAAAAATTAGTTAAAACTCTTATTGTTCCTCTCCACGGAAATCTTTAGTAAAAGGCGAAAGATTTATACGATCTGAAGAGAAACAAGAGTGATTTGATTTCTTTCAGTCACCGAGACCGACCAGGTTCGCCACAAGACAACTTTCAGTGCTGGTTCCATGTGAAATCCACTTATTCAACAATCTGAGCCACATAATGAGCACATAAAGAAACACTGGGAAATAAATTACTGTCGACTCTTAATGTAAAAAAATAAATAAAAGCATACGTTTATTTCGCATTGTTTAGCCGTATACCTATTCTATGGCGCAATGCATGATGGGATTGCGTTTAAGCTTCCGGGCTAGGTAGAATGAAAAATCTTACCTATCCGTCTCTTTTCGAAAATTTACCACATGTTCACTCTTACAATCAAAAAACGCAACCACGCTGCAAAATTAATTATTTACTGCTGTGGTAAATGTTCCTACTTTTAAATAAATCTTATAGAACTACCGTAGTTTCGAAAAGACCCGCCCCCTACACACACACACACACACACACACACACACACACACACACACACACACACACACACACACACACACACACACACTTCTCACCAGTTCCTGCTCCAGCTGGCCTGTTCCCAGATACAGAAAAAGATATACATTAATCACATCTCAAGCTCTTAATACATCCATGATCTCAAGGCAGACGACATGTTTCTGATGGAGGTTACATGTCTTAATCATGTCAGGCATATTACCTAAATTAACGTTAACATTAATCAATAATAATCCTAGAATTTCGCAAAAACCAGCCGACAAGGAATCACATATTTTCATATTTTACATATCAGGAAGCCTCGCATAAAGCAAGGCATCAAAAAATTGGGTATAACTCTTATTGATCCTCTCCACGGAAATCTTTAGTAAAAGGCGAAAGATTTATACGATCTGAAGAGAAGTCAGAGTAATCTAACTTGAGGTTGATGAAGACGCCGGTCACTTGAGTTGGGACACGTACCTCACCAGTGGTGTACACTTGATACAACTAAATAACGGAGTAATAGACAGAGTCGTTGTAATAGACAGAGTCGTTGTGGACAAACAGACGCGTTCATGAACGTACTTGTACTTTGTAAGTGGTTAACTGTTCTATATACTGTCTATGGGTACTTCAAACGAAACTTTTATCCTGTTTTCACGTTGCTACGCAAGGCATGATGGGAGTGAATGACGCCATTTACGTTTGATTTTGATTTTCATTTACCATTTTGTTTGAAGTCTATATATTTGATTAACTTTAAATACAATAATTACCATACTGACTACAATGCCACTGACGGATGAACTTCATACTGTTTGTATTAAATTTGTCACACACTTAAGGCTATAAAGCGTGAACTAGCCTATTGACTTCAGAAAGCTTGCAGATTTCATGCAGAACAACGCCTCCCTGTGGTGACCACACAAAACTGAATTTCTCCTTTTTGCATCACTGAGTGAAATCAAAAAAGAAATAATAACAGTATTGCAGGTAGGGAACATAGGACCCCCATGAATGTATAAGCTAACTGCTCCAAACAGAAAGGCTGTGCTTAATTTCAATGTTTAAGATTTATAATAATAATAATAATTTATACTTTATTAATCCCGCAAGGGAAATTGCATAAAAATACAATGCAGGCAGTCATAAAAACAGAATTGAAAGTTCAGCAGGTTTGTTTTGGAGGTTTGGTTGAATGATTTGGATGCAAGGTTACTGTCTTGTTTTAAGCATTTTAACCTGTGTTTTCTGTTGTGTATTTTTAAACAGAAATAAGGGTTACTACTTGATTCACTCACACAACTCAAGTAGCCCACTCATTTCATTTTATTTATATAGCACTAGTAAACACAACAGAAGTTGACCACTGTGCTTCACATAACAAGAGTCAGATAAGAAAATAGAATAAAACATCCTTCAGACAACAAAGACATAGATAAAAAATAAAAATTTAAAGAAATGCACGCTCCAAGAGATAAAACTTTAGTTTGAGCTTAAACTCATATAAAGAGGACAGCGATCTCAAGGAGACGGGGAGGCTATTCCACAGCTTAGGACCAACAACAGCGAAAGCACGGTCCCCTCTTGACTTTAGTCGCGAGCGTGGCTAAAGATGCCCAAATGAAAATCTGACAGTCCCAACGAAAATCTTATAGGCCTGACAAACTTGATTCCTTTTAAGGATTCGGGTTATTCTGAGTCACTCACTAAACTGATCCGGGTTGTGCGAATCACTTGGGTCAGTATTGATTGATTGATTCAGAGGTGAAAACATGGCTTTTGTTGTGGATTTGCTTTACCCTGAGCTCGTCGCTCGTCTGCTACAGATCCACTCATAGCCGGCTGATTCGCGTGATTGACTGACTCACGCGGGAACTCTTGAGTCATCGACAACTCATGAGTTCTCGAGTGAATCCTTATATTCTTATATACGGTCTATGAGTGAATCATGGTCTGCGAGCTTGCAGTGTTCTCTCTCTGAGTCCGCGGGTCGGGAAGTTCCTATTCCTAACCTGTTGTCACTGAGCAATGTGAGTTGAGTATCTAATTCAGATATTAGATACAGAAAGAGTCACATATTTAAGTCCATAGCTATATCAGTCTGTGGGGCCATAACTTAGCACTGACTAAGCTTAGCATGAAGACTGGAAACAGAGGGAAACAGCTAGCCTGGCTCTGTAGACCAAAGTTACCAAATCTTCCTACTAGCACCCCTAAAACTCACCAATTAATGTGTTGTATCTCCTTTGTTGACAAAAACAAGTATAAAAACAACAATTCGCCATTTTACACCGTTTATGTGCCAGACTCTTTCTTGTCTGGGAGCAGTTGCCAGGCAACCACTGAGCATTAGGGGTGCTGGTGGGCAGATTTAGTTTAGACCATATTGTTTGGACAAAGACAGGCTAGCTGTTTCCCCATGCTTCCAGCCTTTGTGCTAAGCTAAGCCAACCAGCTGCTGGCTGTAGCTTATATTTACCAGGAAGTGGTATCTTCTCATCTAACGCTCAGTAAGAAAGCAAATAAGCCTGTTTCCCAAAATGTGGAACTATTATTTTAACAAGAGGCCATAGGTTCCCACTTTAAAAAAAATAAATCTTTGTTGATTTCCAGCTGTGTGTGGTGTAGGCCTATGTCCTGTAAGCTAAATTAATTATTGTTTGATTTAAGTTAATTATCCCACACAATTTATGTTAAGATATTAGCTAATATGTCTTGATGAAATAAATAAATAAATAAGGAAAAAAACAAAAAGTGGTATAATACTCACATAGAATGAAAGAAGAAAATGTAAACCAATGCATGGTATTTTATTATACAAGTTTGTCAGTACAGATCATAAACATATTTTAAAAAGTCAAATAATTAAAATAAAAGAGCTCTGATAATCAGACTGAATTGCCATTTTAACCAATTTTCTTTTAGTGTAATGCATTTTATATATACCGTATTGCTGTCACTCTCTGAATAGGCTTTTTTTTTTTACTTTAACTTGGTAGTCATAGCTCTAATATGTCAACAGGTGGTGCTATTTGTTTCCATATCTTTCAGGGAAATCTTAAATCTTCTAAATTTTTTTATACTGAGAGTGTTCTCATCTGTACTTAGAGTTGTCCACTTGTGACCTGATCACTCAGATTGGATGTTGCTACCAGGTCAAAATGGGGCTCAGGACACAGTGTAAGAAGTCTAAGAACATGACTCTCACAGTGCTTCCTTGCTCTTACACTAAACATGACTACAGTGCTTGCTGAAAGAAAAAAATCCTTCAAACTCTCGATCACATTTTGTCTCACTTTGTAAATTACTTTTTTTTTCATCAGGTATAAACAAATACACTTATTTGCTTTCTGGAGAATTAGGTGAGAAGATTGTGAGCGTCAGATATGATTTGATATGTGTGTATATATATATACATATATATACTGTATATATATATATATATATATATATATATATACAATATATATATGAAAAACTCATGTGGCTCTTTGTAGTTTGACTTATTTAAAGCTAACGTACTTGCACTTACTTCTTGCTGTCCGGCACTTAATTGGAAGTCGCTTTGGATAAAAGCGTCAGCTAAATGACATGTAATGTAATATGTAATATGAAGCTACAACCAGCAGCTGGCTAGCTTAGCTTAGCTTACTGAAAACAAGGGGAACATTTATATATTTTATAGTGTTAAATACATAATTTAAACATGCAATATCTGTCAAATATACAGTGGTATGCAAAAGTTTGGGCACCCCTGTACATTTTCATGATTTTCCTTTATAAATCATTGGTTGTCTGGATAAGAAATTTCAGTTAAATATATCATATAGGAGACAAACACAGTGATATTTGAGAAGTGAAATAAAGTTTATATGATTTATGGAAAGTGTGCAATAATTATTTAAACTAAATTAGGCATGTGCATAAATTTAGGCACCTTTGTCATTTTATTGATTTCAATACCTTTAGCACTAATTATTAGAACTCAAAATTGGTTTGGTAACCTCAGTGACCCTTGACCTCCATACACAGGTGAATCCAATCATGAGAAAGGGTATTTAAGGAGGCCAATTGTAAGTATTTCTCCTCTTTGCATCTTCTCTAAAGAGTGGCAACATGGGAACCTCAAAACAACTCTCAGATGACCTGAAAACAAAGATTGTTCAACATCATGGTTTAGGGCAAGGATACAGAAAACTGTCTCAGAGATTAAAGCTCTCAGTTTCAACTGTGAGGAACATTGTGAGGAAATGGAAGACCAGAGGCACAGTTCTAGTTAAGGCCCGAAGTGGCAGACCAAGAAAAATCTCAGATAAGCAGAGGCGCAGGATGGTGAGAACAGTCACAGTCAACCCACAGACCAGCTCTAGAGACCTACAACATCATCTTGCTGCAGATGGTGTCACTGTGCATCGTTCAACTATTCAGCGCACTTTACACAAGGAGATGCTACATGGACGTGTAATGCGGAAAAAGCCTGTTCTCTTCACACGCCACAAACGGTGTCGCTTGAGGAATGCTAAAGCACATTTGGACAAGCCAGCTTCATTTTGGAATAAGGTGCCGTGGACTGATGAAACTAAAATAGAGTTATTTGGGCAAAACAAGGGGCGTTATGCATGGCGGAAAATTAACACAGCATTCCAAGAAAAACACTTGCTACCTACAGTAAAATGTGGTGGTGGTTCTATCATGCTGTGGGGCTGTGTGGCCAGTGCAGGGACTGGGAATCTTGTTAAAGTTGAGGGTCGAATGGATTCCACTCAATATCGGCAGATTCTGGAGAACAATGTCCAGGAATCAGTGACAAAGTTGATGTTGCGCCGGGGCTGGATCTTTCAACAAGACAACAACCTTAAACACCGCTCAAATTCTACTAAGGCATTCATGCAGAGGAACAAGTACAACGTTTTGGAATGGCCATCTCAGTCCCCAGACCTGAATATTATTGAAAATTTGTGGTGTGATTTAAAGCGGGCCGTCCATGCTCGGAAACCATCAAACCTGACTGAACTGGAGATGTTTTGTAAAGAAGAATGGTCCAAAATACCTTCCGCCAGAATCCAGACTCTAATTGGAAGCTATAGAAAGCGTTTAGAGGCTGTTATTTATGCAAAAGGAGGATGCACAAAATATTGAGTTAATTATTCTTTTGTGGTGCCTAAATTTATGCACATGCCTTTTAGTTTAAATAATTCTTGCACACTTTCCATAAATCATATAAACTTTATTTCACTTCTCAAATAGCATTGTGTTTGTCTCCTATATGATATATTTAACTGAAATTTCTTATCCACAAAACCAATGATTTATAAAGGAAAATCATGAAAATGTACAGGGGTGCCCAAACTTTTGCATACCACTGTACACTGTATATACTGTAATATTTACCTTAGATAAACTATATATATGTAAACAACCAGTTATATTAATAATCATAATTATAATTAAAATCTTAATTTATTTCAACACCACTTGCACTTTTACATGCTGTTTCTTACTGTTTACAATCCTACTAGGGCTGTTTGTTTACATGTGTACGTACATATGTGTATGCATATGCATACATGTGTATATGTACATACACTTTTTATATACAAACTTATCTGTGATTAAATGTTTATGTTTACCTTGTTTAACTTTGTTATCCTTGTTTTTAGCCGTATTTCTGTGTATGTACAGTACTTTGAGAGCAACAACAAACCGGAGTCAAATTCCCTTTATTAAATCTGATTCTGATATTTGTCTTCCCAGGGTGCAACGTGAGCAGCCGGCAGCCATCTTCCAGCTGCTGAAAGACAACCAGGAGACGTTTGGGGAGGTGTCTGAGGGAGAAATGGAGGAGCAGCTCAGACTCTACTCCATCTAAGACGCCTCTTCATGTTTTTAGGATCATCCCTTTAAAGGCGCTCTTTTAACCTGTGAATGCTACTAAAGGACTACTCCAGTACGCCAAATATTTCAATAAACCTGTTCGACTCAAGCTGTGCAGTCTGCCAACAACCACTCTCATTTGTTTTTCATATGATGTACTTTGTTTTATTATGTTGTTATATTGCTGTACCATCCACCTGTTAGTCACATGAAGAATAAACCAAAACCGCATTTTATAGCTACCCATAAGTATATAAAAGGGATAAAGGACTTTTGTTTTGTTTTGTTTTATGTTATAATCAAATGAATAAAATATTCACTAATTTCTTACATTACTTTTTTGCACTATTGTAAGTAAACTGTAACAGGTACAAATCCTGTAAAGTTGTAAAGTTGTTTTTGCACAAGTTCCCCTCTGTTGAGTATAAAAACAGATAGTGTGTGTGTGTGTGTGTGTGTGTGTGTGTGTGTGTGTGTGTGTGTGTGTGTGTGTGTGTGTGTGTGTGTGTGTGTGTCTGTGTGTGTCTGTGTGTGTTTGTGTGTCCCTCTAATCCCTATCGGTAAACTCTGCTAGAACCCTGCCCACCAATACTGTCTGTTGACAAGGTGTCAGGTAAAGTTTTCCACCTGGGCTCAAAAAGCGAAAGCAAACACTCAGTATTACTCAGTATTAAATTGAGCAGCAAAGCCTCCTGTTCTCAGTCTCAGGGATGGCAGTCCAAACCTCCAGCTGTTTTTCTTTGCTGCTTGGGATCTCAGTTTGCATTGTACTTTTTCTTTTATCATGGGGCCAATCATCAAGCAGCATCAGGTAAGTTGCATTTAGTCTAGAAAGACTTAAGGGGAAAGAAGGGAACTTATCTATTATTAGATATTATAAATTTTTTTTCATTAATACGTTTCTAATCCTGTTAAATTGTCTTCAAAGAAATGTGTATCAGCACATTTCCAGGTATGGTTTTTCCATTTAAGTCATTTTAAAGTGTATCTACCTAATTCTTGTATGTTGCATCTATTGCTCTTTGTCAAATTTCCACATCAGCTGGATTACTTTCAAGACTCAGCCCCCTGTTGTGTTTACACATACAGCAAAAAAAGCTGATTCCACAAAAACAAAGCTAAAAACTGATCAGATGAGACGCTCTACACTTGGCGCTGGGGTTGAGACTCCCATGCCCGTCCTCTCCAAAACCTCCTTCACGAAGCTTCCTCAGTGGGATTTTGACGATGTTTATAACCAGGATGTTTCACCCAGGCAGACAGTAAGCATGCTATGACAAGATGGGACAGGAATATGATGAATGTTAACTTTGTGTGAGTGGATTATTTGCACAGCCACGTGTTTGGGTGTCTTTGGTGTGACCTCCATGGAAAAGTTGTTACTGCAGCAATTGTATTTTTAAATTTACCTTTTTAACTTTGACTTCTTGCCAATCTTATTGCCTGCTGTTTCTTCAGCTGTAAGAGATCCTTTATTAAATCACTGGTTACAAGGTGAAAATCATCTATGTTTTTTTTTTTATTTAATAATTTATCCTACATCCTCAGACATGTGCCCAGTCTCTGCGAAACTCTGAGGTTGAGAGCTTCAAGACGGCTTTCCTTCCCAACATACATTTGTTTCTACACAAAGACAGTATCAACATGAGCGAGTGGAATCGGCTTTCACATTTTAACAATCCTTTTGGTTTTATGGAGTACAAGTATGATGGTAAGTGTTTCTCAAATTTCAAATTATTCATTATCATGTGCACAACAATTACAAGAAAGTTGAAATGGAAATCTTAAGTCTCAGCTTCCCCCAACAATGCTCACTCTGTGTCTGTGTGAGACAGATGTGTGCCAAGAATGTATTTCATAATCGCTGTGTGCTCCTGTTAATCACATTCACACAAACACATGTATTTTTTTGGCTTTTTAGGGGCAGCTGAACAAGCTGAAACCACATCTGACATTATCCCCTCAAAATGTTGTTAAAGCTACATTGTTTTCACACAGGACACGAACAGCGGTCTCCTGGGAGAAGTCCTGTGTTTCTTTGACCCATCCCATGTGGATTTGGATTAAAAAGCAGTTAGTAGTAGTCAGATAGTATTTGTGACATGTTGAAAACAGACATAATACAGGACAAAATATGTTTCCCCTTAAAACGAGAAAACAGTTTAGTGGTATGGGAACGTAATTTATAGGAGACAGGACTACAGAGGAACATTAGTAGTCTGGAGTCATGTTTGTAGACACCTGAAGAATTTCAGTCCAATTTTCACTCGTCATATAATACATTGTTATACAAAAATATGACTTAAAGCTACTTCAAATATAACACAATTGCAACCACCTAGAAATTAGCAATATGCTTGTGAGATTTGACTGCAGAAACTGTTTTGCATTTAAAAAGACATTATGTATTTGATATGTTTTTTGTTGTTGATTTTTGTACTTGTTTTTGCAGAAGTGATGGCTTCAGTAAAGTTGATCCCAAAGCCAAAAGAGCCACTGCTCCTTCCAAAACCAGGTGGTGACGGGTGTGTGCGCTGTGCTGTGGTGGGCAATGCGGGGATCCTCAATGGCTCTAAAATGGGGAAAGAGATTGATGCTCATGATTACGTTTTTCGGTAAGAGAAACATTAATTTAGTTTAGAGCCAAATGGTGGGCAACAGGGTTTCAAGGCAAGGCAAGGCAAAGCAAGGCAAGGCAATTTTATTTGTATAGCACATTTCAGCAGCGGTGCAATTCAAAGCAATTTGACAGATAATTCATGGAAGATCATACATCCCTGTGTCAGTTTTGTCTCTTCTTTACATCTGTAAGCAGCACTAAATCATTACCTATATTTGCCAAGGCAATATTAAATTCTGGTAGGGATCCCGTGATTTGTGCATGGTGAGATGCCAATAAAAAAAGCAAGCAAATATTTAAAACTGTTTGCTTTATTGGTCAGTGTACTTATTATGGGAGTGCACTGAGCCACTACAGCAGTAGTTTGTTTACATACTTTGGATGACTAAAACGAACCACTCTCAAAGGAGTATAGGCGATCAGTCAGGGATGTCAAAAGTGGATTTCAAGATCATGGTTGTCAGCTTTAAGTTTGCTTAGCTTGCTTAGCAACAAGGAACCAGGATGTTGCTTTCCTTTACTCCTGTTCTAAAGAGCTTATAACATCAAGTGAACAAAGACATCTTTAATGAAAGCCAGTTCTACCCACCCAGATGCTTTCAACACACGTCATAATACAAAGTACCTAGCTCCCACTACTACAGTCCTTTGTACTTTTTAAAATAGTTTTACTTGTTTTAATCAAACTGCTCAACTAATCACCAGAGCAAGACTTTAACCTCAAGCTTAAATTGATAAAGATTATAACAATTTAATGTCAATATACAAAATGATTTATCCACAAGCCAATACTGTACTGTAGGCTTATTTGGCAACATTTACAACCTTGAGTCTAGTGATAGATCCTTCTCAAGCTTCTTTCAAGCTCTGGTAATGTGAGTAAACAGCATGTTTGGGTTGATTGAGGTAAAAGCTACTCTAGGATATTGTTTTAAATAATTTCTGTATTTGCTTTATGTTTGTGGCTGAAAACATCCTACCAGTCTGCACTAGGATTTTGTATTATGTTTTATTTATTTTACGCTCTACATTTAAAAGTCCTGTAGACTTTATTATCAAACTTATAAAAACAATTAGGATATTGGATATTATTTGTAGCCACATTGCCCAGTTCTATAGTTTGACATTTTGAGGATTATGCTTTTTCACTTTCTTGCAGGGAGATGGGGTAATTAATGCCACTCTTATGTTTGTACGCTAAGAATGAAGCTACCGCCAGCAGCTGCTTACCTTAGCTTAGCATAAAGACTAGAAACAGGGTCCAAAGTTTACAAAATCCAAGCATCTCTAAAGCTAACTAAGTAACATTGTATCTTGTTTGTTTAATCTGTACAGAAACTCTTTATGAGAAAAAAGTGTAAAATCCACACGTTAACTCTCTGTCAATGTGAGGTTCAACAAGAAAGTTAAAACCATGTATGTGTACAGGTTTTGCTGAGTGTTTTGGTCTGGATGGAGAAAATGCAGTGAAATTGCCCTTTTGTCAGTTTATCATTATGTAAAAAATAAAGGTTTCACACATTTTAGAGCAGCATTAAGGCATTGACTACAATGTCTAACACCTTTTTACCACTATAGGTGGTGCAAAAACTGAGAATTGGCCGCTTAAATTGTTATTTAAGTTTCCCTTAAGTTTCCCTTTAACCTTGGCAGAAGATATGAATAATAACTTCAGCGTCATAACTAACCATTTGATTAGGACTATTTCTTTGTACTTGTTAGTGCAACAAAGTGAATTCAACCTGCAAAACACATGGCCAGGAAAGAAAGATAAATTCCAGTTAAAAAGAGACATCATCGGCCCTTTGAAGGTATTAAAATGTTTTTGTATATGATTGCAGAAGGCTATACGGAGACGTAATACACCTATAATCAAACATGTATTGTTGCAACACTGGATTGAGTGTGTAGAATATTAATAAATCCTTTTAGTGGGGTCAGCACCGTCAGACCTACAGAAATCACTGTCACCACTGCTCGCAACAGTAGCAAGAATCTCATCAGAACATAATGGCAGATGTTTAGCCAATGAACTTAAACGTTTATTTATTTATTTTAGATTTTTGTGTGGAATTTTAGGCCTTAAGTTTTGTCAGGACAGCTTAGACATGAAAGGGAAGAGAGAGGGGGAATGACATGGAGCCCAGTATGACCTTTTGCTGCTTGACAGAGCAAGATACATGAAACAAACTGAGCCGTATTGGGTCAGATTGTCTGTACATCATAAGTGACTGGACAAACGACCCAACGGAATGGCCAGAGGTGTCGTTTCCCAATATTTTTTGTTAACGTTAGCTACCTGATTGAGTCTCCAGATAAGAGACAGCTAACGTTAACTGTTAGCTAATCTTAAATGATTCCATCTTATCAGTAACGTTATCCCAGGGTCATCATCTATTGTTGGCCCACGTTCATTAAAGCTATGATATTAAAGACTATGTCTTAGCATGTTAAATGAATACATTCCATGTAACTGTTACAGTTTCGACTGTAGCAGCGATGTTAGTAGCATTAACACCAGCTCGGTCTGTTTATTTGGCAGTATATAAAACCTAAGATCAGGATTTTTTAACTTATTAGAGGTGCAGAACGCCACACAGCAACTTTTCGGCATTGTACCAAACAAAAAAACAATCGTAAATATGACAGAGTAAAGATTAACCACTAAAAAGTGGGAAGTTTTCTTTTGGTTCCCCGAATGTTTTTTTTTAAAGGTAGGATAACATTCTATAAAAACATTCTAAAAATGTTTGGTGATAACAAAGAGTATAGAAGTACCAAGAGGCGAAACTCTATAGAACGTTGTGTTGCATTCCGTCCAAGATGGCGGAGCTGCACTCTTTAGAAGAAGAGTCGGTACTTCAATACTCTTTGGTGATAACATTCTTAAAATGTTTAGTATTTAATTTAAATGTTAGAAAATTAAGCCCTAACATTCTTTAAATGTTTTCAGTTTCCCGAATGTTATTTAAGAATACGATATGCTTTAAAATCATTAATCAAATGCTTTGTGGTAACATTTAGTTCAAATATATTAACATTATTAGAACGTTATGTCACAACCTTTCTGTAACTGTTCGACACTAAATTCCTGGGCAACAATGGTCACTAGGATGACGTAGATAATTTACTAACTACTGGACTATTAACAAACAAAAAGTTTGATGTTCAAAAGTTTTCATATTAGCTTTCATATCTGCTATTTAAAGAGTTGTTCATCTCCTCTGTTTTGTTGACATTGAGGATGAGAAAATGTTTGTCGCACCACTGGACAAAGTTCTGGATCTCAGTTTTAAACACATCTGTATCTGATGTGTGAGTTAAGACCCAGGATCATAGGCGTCGATTTTGGTGGGGACGGTGGGTATGCATACCTATCAGATTTTGTCATGAGTCATTTTGTACCCACCACTTTTTTTGAAAACCTCGAGCTCAATTTAGTTAAAAAAAACAATAAAGTTCATAACACTTATAATTCTTGAGCAACAGATGCCAACAAAGCCACAAAAATCTCTATCCCCACAGGGCAGGCACAGACACAGCCGTTCTGCTGCTGCGCTGGCTACACGCTTCTCTGTTCACAACACTGCCTGTCTAATGCTTTTTGAAAACTTAAGGCTTTCTTCATCATAAAATGTGTCACAATCACATTTTTTTTGTATACATTTTTATTAATTTACATTAGTAAACTACAGACAGCGTCTTTCAAAACATGACCTGCGCGAAAGAGAAGAAAAAAATGAATGCGTCATTGTACCCAGCACTTCTGAAAATGCACTTCCGAATGCGTCTCTGTCCCCAGCACATTTCAAACCAAACTGATGCCCATGCCCAGGATGGCTAGTCTGGCTGATACCAGACCCTTCTCAGTTGTAACTGAGAGTGGGTCTGGGCAAGGTTCATTCGGAGCTCAATTCCAGAGGGGCGTCACCAACGGACGCCGCTCAAATGCCTCTGGGCGCAATTGGATAGTCCTTCAACCAATCAGACCAACGATCCGGGTGACGTAGCAGCTACAGCGGCATCAACGGGTTGCTGCGCTTCGGTGGCCGTTATGTTGAATGTAAACAAAAAGCTGCTTGCCTTCGCTGTGCTATCGCCTCGATTTGGACAAATTGGAAATGGGCTTGAATGGGCTCTTGGCCAGACTGACTTGCAGAGCAAATCTAAAATTTTCCGGAAGTTCGTCAGGGTTTTCCCAGGCTCCAGGATGGCTGTATCATCGGAAAAATTGTTAGTAGTGCTGCATACATTCATTAGTGTACAGGGTGAACAGGGACGAGTGATACGATCTAGTGATTAAGGCGTTGACATTCATCACAAGTGTATTCAGGAGAACAGTATTCAAGAGGCTGTAGGGTGTTAAAGGCTAAACTGAAATCTACAAACAACCAGTGTTGTAGTTGAGACCACCTAAACTGAGACCAAGTCATCACCAAGACCAGAGTGTATCGAGACCGAGACAAGACCAAGACTTTGAAGGGTTGAGACTGAGTCAAGACCAAGACCAGATTTGTGACAGCTAGAGCTTTTTGTGTGTAAAGGGGAGAGGGGGGTTTCCAGTAACAAATTTCAAATTAGATATGAGTCAAGTTATTGCTTGCATTTGCAAGTTTTAACACATAGGGCAAAATCAGACAATGCACAGGCTATTTAGCGAAATCCCTGCAGTTGTGGTCTTGGCTGGTTTTAAAATAAAATCCTGAGTCCTCTTCATCCGAGACCGAGACAAGACAAACTAAAAATGCAGTCAGTCTTAACTTGAGTACTACAACACTGCAAACAATCGTCTAGCATAGCGTTTTGTCATAGGTGCACTATAGTGTTAATAGCATCATCAGTGCCTCTCTGGTTTGTGTATGTGAACTGGAAGGGATCTAGCTGTGGGCCTACATCCAGCAGTAGTTGCTCACCATGAGCTTCTCCATACACTTAATCACAACAGAGGTTGTAAATCATTATTCTCCTGTGGACAGGGTTTCTTAGGGACAGGTGTGATGATTGCCTTTTTCCATTGGGTTGGAATGATGTGGGAATCTAGGGACCTCTGGAAAATGGGGTACCAGGCAGGTGCCAATTCAACTCAATTCAATTCAATTTTATTTCAGTATCAAATCATAACAAGAGTTATCTCGAGACACTTTACAGATTCATCTGCACATGTTTTTAATAGAAAAGCTTTGTTGTCATTGATTTGCTTTTGTTTAATTGTTTAATTTAATTTACAAAGGCCACTCTCACATTTGGATCTGTATGTGTGGCAGGATGAATGGTGCAATCACCAAAGGTTACGAGGAAGACGTCGGAAACAGAACATCAGTGTACATTCACACGGCCCACTCCATCACATCTGCGCTGTATTTCTTCAAGACGTTTGGATATACTACTGTCCCTCATGATGAGGTACTCAAACTTGTATGTTATGTGTAATATCATATCATAATGGTTTATACCCCACACATACACACTTATCTGTCATCCTCTTCTTTTTGACAGGGTATAAAATACGTGATGGTTCCTGAGGGTATGAGGGATTTCAATTGGCTCGAGGGTCTTCTCAAAGGAGAAAGAATCGCTGCTGGCCCATATAAAAACATAAGGTGAATATCAACTCTTATCACGACAACTTAGACGAGGGTAACATTCACACACAAACACAAAAACACAGTATATCCAGTGCTGGAACATATTGGACTGGGCTTGAAGATGTGTCGCCAGGTCACCATGTTGATGGAAAGAGTCTCATATCTGAGGCAGGTAAACATTTATAACATTTAAAGTAATTTTTCTCACAAGTTCCTAAATTAGTGAAAGAAGGCAATCAGGCATCAGTTAGTACATTTTATGGAGGTAACAAGTCATGTTAAACACTCACAATATACACTATACACTATACGTGCTCTGCAGCGCCACGTTACATCCCGCAACGCCCTGCTGTGATGTTCCTATGCACAGAGTAGTCAGGATCCGGTATAGGAGACTGCACTACTCAGTATGACACGATGTGCCCTGCTATGACATGAACTTCCACGATAACCTTCGAAGTCACTTTGACTTCTAATGTGACTGTTATCACCACTGTTCATCACACCCCCAACTGGCCCTGTCAGACACCGCCTACCAAGAGTCTGGGTCTGCCGAGGTTTCTTCCTAAAAGGGAGTTTTTTCTTGCCACTGTCGCAATAGCCACTGCTAATGCTTGCTCTTGAGGGAATTACTGTAATTGTTGGGGTTTTGAAATTTATAGAGTGTGGTCTAGACCTACTCTATCTGTAAAGTGTCTCGAGATAACTTTTGTTATGATTTGATACTATAAATAAAATTGAATTGAATTGAATTGAATATACGCTCCATTGTGGCTCAGGCAGAAAGTCACCAAACTCCCTTTCAAAAATAGGGCAATTTAATCTAAAGCAAAACTCATTACCAAGAGCAAAATGTAACTTGAGGTGCCTTCCTGCTCCAATTTTGCCTCAGTTTCCAGCAGAGAGAATTAACTGCATTGTAGAGACAAGAACGCTAGCTTTGCATCATTCCGTCATGTGTTTTAACCCTGTAGGCCATGGACGTACTATGCTGGGCAGTACAATGACACCCGCTTCTATGTTCTGCACCAGGACTTCCTCAGATACATTCGAAACAGGTCAGCCTCTGCTCACAATCATACCAAAATATTTTACTTTTAATGGTTTATAATTACAATGATAACTTTATTTGTAGAATGATTTTTAATGTATGTTCACTTGACACTGTTCATTGCCCACAGGTTCTTAATGTCTCCTAATCTAAATGCTTCATACTGGGCATTAGTCAGACCAAGCAATGGGGCATTCACTCTCTTCCTGGCTCTGCATACCTGCGACACTGTAAGTTATTAAACATGTCCACATTCCATCTATAGCTACTGTTAGTGATTTCTATCTGCTGATTGGCATATTACATTTGGACAGAGCCAAACAAGTTTTGTCCCTCGTTTCCAGTATTTATGCTAAGCTAAGCTAACCATATGCTGGCTGTAGCTTCCAATTTTCCAGACAGACAAGAGAGTAGTATCGATCTTCTCATTCAACTCTTGGCAAGAATATGAGTGAGCATATTTCTCAAACTGTCAAATTGTTCTTTTAACAAATAATTTAGTCCCTGTTCTCTGTTTTTGTTGTTCTCAGGTGAATGCATATGGATTCATGACTGAGGACTACATGAAATACTCAACTTATTACTTTGAGAAAAATATTAAAACCCCTGTCATTCTCTACGCCAACCATGACTATATCCTGGAGAAAAACATGTGGAAAAAACTGCATGACAGCAAAATAATTAAGCTTTATCAAAGAACAGAGTTAGAAACAGGGACGAAAAAGCCAAAACAACACTGATACACTGAGAATGGAAGGAATGGCATCAAGAATGTAGTGATTTTGTTTTAAATTCGTATTATTTACCTCAGTAATTCCAGGTACTTTATACTTCACTGCAGTTCAGAAGGAAATATTGCACTGTTTACCTCACTATCGTTATACTCACTTATTGTGATTTAAGTAAAATAATCAGCTTTTAAAATATGCATTGTTACAGATTAAACTATGAAACAAGATATGAAGTAGTTCAAACTAACCCTATCTCGACTATCTACATCATTTAAATGTTGCTTACATGTTAATGACACATTCACACACACACACACACACACACACACACACACACACACACACACACACGTGCACACACGCGCACACGAATGCACGATTTTTATATATATAAAATCAAGTCATATTTTTATTGTACCTCAGGTAAATTTTAAAATCTGACAATATTTCAATACTTTGACTGAAGTGAGATTTAAAATGTGACATAATGTCACAATGATTACAGTTTTTTTACAATCACTTTGCTACTAATTTCAGAACCTTGACGTCATTTTTCAAAACTCTAGACACAAAACTCAAAACGGTCATCACTTGTAACACAGGCTGTCCAATGTTCAAAACATTGCATTGTGCATTCATACCTTTAAATATTTACCTTTAGTCTTGCACAATCATTGGTTCAAAAAACTAATTTATTGTGAAATACCATTGAAACGTTACTTTAGATCACCCACACACAAGCTACCGATAATTTCACTGTCATCGTTCGTACAATCATTACAGTTTTTTACAATCACTTTGGCACTAATTTCAGAACCTTGACGTTATTTTTCAAAACTCTAGACACAAAACTCACAACCAATGATCAAAAAACACTTTTTTCAATTGCTTGGATACAATACACATAAACCTAAGATCATTTGTTCATTTAACAAAGATCACCTGTTCAATATGACACAACTTAACATCAAAGTACTACTATTTCAAAAAGCAATTCACACATTACATTTCAGATGATTGTCTATTCATTCCATTACAATCATCTAACTATCAATTGATACAACTGCTCAAAATGATAAGTAACTGTTGCATTACTCTTAGTTGTATGGAAAAAGACAAACAATATTCCATGTTTAGATCATGAAAGTTTCAAAATAACGAGATTCATTGTCACCAATTAGCGTGGAGCATGAACCAATTAGACTACATGATCTATGGATGTAATATTTCATCATCATTCTTTACTGTAATGTATTACTGTTTATCAGACACTGTTTCTATGGTCCCATGTACCACCTTTGAGACTATTTACAATATTGACAGTCTGCACTGTATCGATGCTTTTTACTGTAAAGTACAAGCAAGTTGAGGAACACTGCATTTGATGTTTTACAGTACTGTCTTTTCTTTTCTATTTTGTAGCTAATTATTTTGCTTTGATTCAAATAAACCTATGTTGTGATCGTCCTGTATTGTTTTTCATCAATACATTTCAGGTTTTGTTCAATGATTTCACTGTCTGTAGTATTCTCTCTACTACTTCAGTACTTTTACAGGGATGTATTTACATCTAGTACCATAATGAAACATGTATCACCTATTTTGTACTACAATATTTAATGATTGTATGAACAATGACACAGTGAAACTATGGGTAGCTTGTGTGTGGGTGATCTAAAGTAATGTTTCAATGGTATTTCACCATAAATTTGTTTTTTGAACCAATGGTTGTGCATGTGCAATATTTATTTAAAGATATGAATGCACAATGCAATGTTTTGAACATTGGATAGCCTGTGTTACAAGTGATGATCGTTTTGAGTTTTGTGTCTAGAGTTTTGAAAAATGACGTCAAGGTTCTGAAATTAGCGCCAAAGTGAGTACAAAATAGATGAGACATGTTTAATTAGGGTACTCCATGTAAATACATCCCTGTAAAAGTACTGCAGTAGTAGAGAGAATACTACAGACACAGTGTAATCATTGAACAAAATCTGTACAACAACAACAATACAGTACAATCACAACATAGGTTTATTTGAATCAAAGCAAAATAATTAGCTAGGAAATAGAAAAGAAAAGACTGTAGTACTGTTACTGTAAACATCAAATGCAGTGTTCCTCAACAGTGTTGGTCATCTTACTTTAAAAAAGTAATTAGTTACAGTTACAAATTACTTCTCCCAAAAAGTAATTGAGTTAGTAACTCAGTTACCACATTGTAAAAGTAATTAATTACTCAGCAAAGTAACTGTGACGTTATTTTTTATGTTCTATAATGCTATTATGTTTTATAACATCTTTAATGTCAAAGATGTTGCTGACCCGAAAAATCGAGCATTGCTTGTTTTAACAGAGGGGCTCCGTCTCCTTCGCTGGAGCTCCCGCTAGCTGCATTTGGGCTCGGGGTTGGGTTAGCAGCAGCAACAAGTGTCGTATCTTTTTTCCTGGGCATAGCGTGCACGTTACATAAACATTCTTGCCTTTAATTTCAAAAAGGGAGAAGTAGTGCCGGTACTTCCAGTTTGAGAACGCTACCTTTGAATTTCCCTGGCTCGTCGCCATTGTCGCTCTCTTGTGTTTAGTGGTAGTCAGAGCGAGCAGTGAGACAGCGTGAGCAGGGCATCCGCCCACCCAGCCAATCATCATCGCATTTGCAACGGTGTCATCATCCGCCCCCTCCCCTGCTCTATCCAGGCAGCTGGTGTGTAGCTATGGAAGCCAAAGCCTGACACCTCGCGCTTCATTCAACCAAGTAACGCGCCACTTTACATTCTCAGTAACGATAACGGCGTTGCAACTAGTGATGGTCAAATGAAGCTTCGCGAACCAGTGTCTTTACTCTCTGTGCTCACTAGATGGCGCTCTCGGTTCAAAAAAGGGTTTGAAAACCCATTGAATTGCCATTCATTTCACCTTTTTCTTTGAACAGAGCGCGCCATCTAGTGAGCTCAGAAAGTAAGGACTCTGGTTCGCGAAGCTTCATTTGACCATCACTAGTTGCAACGATGGTAAAAGTAATTACAGTAATTAGATTACTCCGTTACTGAAAAAATAACGCCATTAGTAACGCCGTTATAAAGTTAGTTTCCAGCGGGCTGCTCTGGTCCGGGACTGGTTCACCAACCACAATACTCTAACCTCACAGTTTTTCTGCAGAGGTATAATGATTAGGAAATTAGGTTGGAGCTGCACAAAGACAGAAATAAATACAGATATATAGAGAAAGTAAAACATAAAAAAAAAATATTTACAAAATAAATTAAAAGTATGACCAAAGAGCTGCTCATTTCAAGCTTCAGGTGCTGTTGTTGCTCCATGTGTGTAGAAGATTTAATCGGGCTTCTACATCCACGGCAGCAGCTGACACATCATCTTCCTCTGCCCCGTTGGACCTTAAAGCCTACCTTCATATTGTCAAAACACAAACAAAGACTAAATAACAACAATTTTTTATTTTAAACTGAACGCTTTAACATTTGAACTTTGAATTTGTTCTGATACATTTTGGCTGATTTTCAGACTTTTCAGTGACCTTTAGAAGAGCTTGTGGGTGGATTTTGTTTGGACAAAGCCAGGCTAGCTGTTTCCCCCTGCTTCCAGTCTTTGTGCTAAGCTAAGCTAAGCTAAGCAGCTGTTGGCTGTAGCTTCATATTTACCAGGAAGTGGTATCTTCTCATCTAACGCTCAGTAAGAAAGCGAATAAGCCTATTTCCCAAAATGTTGAACTAATATTATTTTAATACGAGGCCATAGGTTCCCACTTTTTAAAAATAAATCTTTGTTGATTTCCAGCTGTGTGTGGTTTGTGTCCTGTAAGCTTACAGTAATTCATTATTGTTTGATATAAGTTAATAATCACACACATTTTCTGTCAAGATATTTGTTTTTGATGTTAAAAATGTTGTTCTGTTGTTTGAATGGTTTTAACCACAAACAGACCCACATCAACAAAGAAATGCATATAAAATGAAATTGCTCTGCATTGTAAGAGCACTGTCTCATCTCATCATCTCAACATTACATCCCATCCATTGTTGTTAGCATCTGAACAGATGTTGCATACTCTACCTTTGTAGTCACTGCTCTAATAAGTCAGGTCAGCAGGTGGTGCTATTTATTTAAAAACTTCAAGATATTCATAATAACATAAAACTAGTCGTTCTTATGGATTATGATTTAATCCCCTGGGGTATACGGCATCAAGCATGTTTAATGTCATATTTCTATGTCATATGCAATATCTCCAGATCAAAAGAGTGTAGAGACTTTGCTTTTTGTTTAGAGGCGGATACGCTATAGCTAAAACCATCTGCCTCTGCATATGATACAGAGAAAATGTAAGTACATAATTTTCACAGAATCATTTTCACTTTCACTGAATCAAGGAAAATGCTAATGGTTGGCAATGACAAAGCCGAACACACACAGTTGCATTTGCATCTGGATTGAACACAAGTTAAGGGATGGTTACAGTTATTACATATCACCCTGAAGGGGACAATAATGTTTGTGCTAAATTCCATGGCAATCCATGCAATACTTGTTGAGGTATTTCACTCAAAACCACAAATGTTGTGGTTTTGAGCTCAGCTTTTACCACACTGTAGCCTAAAATATCAGTTGTTGTTCAACTAGATGCACAAACCAAAGACAGAAAAGCCTATACTCAGTCTGCTCCCTGACACTTCCCTCTGCCCTGCCGGTCCTGTATTGTACACAACATATATTGCTAATGTTATGTAACTAAACATCGCTAAATAAGTTCACAGCTCCGGCAGGGACGTTAGCTGTTTATAAAGTTGAAGTAGACAAATTACCAACTAACTTAGCTATTGTTAAGAATTATCTAAATGACGTGGTTGTTCTGATTTCTGGAGGAAGGAGGAGAGGCTGGGGGAATTGAAAGTTAACTAAAAGGTTTAATAAAACAACACGGTGAAAACGACAGTCAAAACACAAATGTTACACTGTAGCTGACAGCGGACTGATCTCATGCTCTCCTTGCGGAGTCACATAAAAACAGTCATGTGACATGACAAACAAATACACTGTAAACAGCGGACTCCAACTGCTTCCCTTGCGGGGTCACAGATTGAAGTCCTGAATCTTACTCAGGATCAGAATTATATCCCTTGGAATTGTGGGTGTTACCCTGAATGGAAACTGTCCCAGGTTAAAGACACACCTCTGATTTCAGGTTTACTCCAGGTCACAGACAGAGGTCGTTTCACATGGTAGTGCCGATTCTGTTCAAGTTTACAGAGTTTGCATTTCCTTTGTTCTAATCACGTCTGGCCTTGCAGGGAGTGATTCCCCAAAAGAAGAAATAATAATTACCTTTCCTGTGGGGACAATGAGTCTTCTTCATATGCTAAATGTCAGACATGACCTGATTAATTCTTTAGAAGCTAGGTTATGGGTGAGGCAGTCAAATGCTGATTAGTGTAGTTACTTGATTAAATTTAGCTGCAGGCCCCATTAAACATTGTTTTCCAAACATAGCCTGGCTTTAACTTTTTTAAACCTAACACTCTGCTGTCTGCTTATCAACTCCTTGAACGGATTAGCCTATAGTATATTTTACCACGGCGTATTTTAGAAAGGCCATGGAAAGAAAACGTGTAGATTATCAAAAAAGACAGCTAGCGTAGCTAACTTTAGCACGCTAGCGAGCTATCCTTTTCCCAGAATCGTGTCCGATCGCAGACAAAATGGCAAAATCAAATGCCATCCAACAGCACATTATACAATATAAACAAAGACACATTTTGTTGCCGGGGCCCTTTATGAAATGAGCAGTGTGAAAGTTACGACATCATGTTATGATTGAGTGTAGCTAGCTAACTAGCGTGTTAGCTAACTAGTTGAAATAATTACACTTAATGATTGAAACACCACAGTGGGTGCTGTGTATTGGTCAAATGTGCCAAAGACTTGCAATTTGTATATACATACAGTACATATGTATATATATATATATATATATATATATATATATATATATATATATATATATATATATATATATATATATATATATATATATATATATATACTGTATATATATATATATATATATATATATATATATATATATATATATATATATATATAGATAGATAGATAGATAGATAGATAGATAGATATAGATATAGATATAGATATATAGATATAGTATTTTGAGAGGTGATCTAAACATTTCATGTGACAGAAAACTATGAATGGAACACAGACATGTATAAAGTACTAGAGACCCAGACTTGAGTAAAAGTACAAGTGGTCTATCAAAAAAGTGACTTAAGTAGAAGTTGAAGTGCTCTTTAAGCACCACACTTAAGTGGAAGTACTAAAGTATTCAACATTTTTTGTACTTAAGTATTGCAAGTAGTTTGTGTACTACTCAAGTACTGAAAGTAAAAGTACAAGTATTGTGTTATGTTATTATTAAAGAAAGCAGTCAAAAGTTTGAATATTATATTGTTTATATGATATCAATTTTTTTTGTATAGTTCTTTAAAAATAAAAAGGAAACTTGTTTTGAGGGGAATAAAGTTACTCTGGGCTGAGTTTTCCTAGTAACCTTACCAAAAAGGCTCAGGATGCTGCAAATGTTAATAAGAAAATGGCTGTCGTATTTAAGACAAAAAATAATAATTTATTGAACTAATCAAATTTGAACATATGTGTCAGTGGCTTGTTGATCTTTACATTGTTAGTTAATTTCAAATCCCGGCTTGGGACACATTCATACGGTTTGAGAAAGTACTTATTGGACTTTATCTTATCATTGCACTTACAATAACGAGCGTAGCTTTCCTCAGTTTAGGACATCCTGTACGTCTCATCTCCGTTTTTTTCTGCATCCACCGTGTGTGTTTGTGTGTGTGCGCGTGTCAATTACTGGGGAACTGAGCAGCAGCCCCGCCCTCTGCAGAGAGCCGACCGGATTGAAATAGTGATGTAATTACTAGGTAATGTATGCTGATGGAATGCTACTGGAAGGGGATGGCTTGTTAGCCTCAGAATCTCCCCATATAGTATAATAGCCAAGAGGTACACTTTCTGGATGCTCGCTTACCCCCTTGGACGTTTGGGGAGGTGTCTGAGGGAGAAATGGAGGAGCAGCTCAGACTCTACTCCATCTGAGACGCCTCTTCCTTTTTTTTTTTTTAGGATGATCCCTTTAAAGGCGCTCCTTTAACCTGTGAATGCTAAAGGACTACTCCAGTACACCAAATATTTCAATGCATTTGTTCACAGTATTTGACTCAAGCTGTGCAGTCCACTCAACAACCACTCTCATTTGTTTTTCATATGATGTACTTTGTTTTATTATGTTGTTATATTGCTGTACCATCCACCTGTCAGTCACATGAAGAATAAACCAAAACAGCATTTTATAGCTACCCATAAGTAAATAAAAGGGATAAAGGACTTTTGTTTTCTTTTGTTTAATGTCATAATCAAATGAAAAAATATTCATTCATTTCTTACATTACTTTTTTAAATTCACTATTGTAAGTAAACTGTAACAGGTACAAATCCTGTAAAGTTGTAAAGGTGTTTTTGCACAAGTGTGTAAGTGTGTGTGTGTGTGTGTGTGTGTGTGGGTGTGTCTCTGATGCCTATTGGTAAACTCTGCTATAACCCTGTCAGGTAAAGTTTTCCTCCTGGGCTCAAAAAGCGAAAGCAAACACTCAGTATTACTCAGTATTAAATTGAGCAGCAAAGCCTCCTGTTCTCAATCTCAGGGATGGCAGTCCAAACCTCCAGCTGTTTTTCTTTGCTGCTTGGGATCTCAGTTTGCATTGTACTTTTTCTTTTATCATGGGGCCAATTATCAAGTAGCATCAGGTAAGTTGCATTTAGTAATAATAATAATATAATATTTCTTTTCATTAATACGTTTCTAATCCTGTTAAAGTGTCTTCAAAGAAATGTGTATCAGCACATTTCCTGGTATGGTTTTTCCATTTAAGTCATTTTAAAGGTCCAATATGTAATATTTATACTGTAATACATCAAAAAATGACACCAATGCCTCATCAGATATTAAGGAAACATGTTAAACTGAAATACTATCTTTTCTGACAACAATGCTAATTTCAGTATTTTTTCTTTTTGAAATTTACATTCCGTGACGGAATTTATGTTTATGTTTTGATCTGTGTGTTGTTATCAACGGCCCAGTTTGACAGGCAGGCCGGGTTGCCAGATATACCTGTAAAAACGTAAACCCAGCACGCTACAGCTGTAACGGTAGTACAGCCATGAAAGCAGCAAACAAACGTACAGGATCAACGGAGATAGATTCTACATGACATAAAAAAAAAGAAAACAGCATGTTTCTAACAATTGCGTGACCAGAGACGTAACAACCCCCTGGTAAATATTGGAGATGTGTTTGAAAGATGGAGACAGCTTAGAGCCCAAAAGGACGCAGAGTTGGCTTATTTTCTCCTGAACCGGTAAGCATTAGCTCCACGCTAATTTATCACAGCTACTAGGGATGGGCATTTTTTGTCATTTCAAAATTTGTGTACTCACATTGAATTATATAGCTAGAGTACCTGAGTTGGTTACTCGCAAAAACAATTAAGACATAGCCAGTAAAGTGATCCCGACTGGTCCTGGCTAACGCCGCCATGCTAACCCTGCTAACTGTTAACGTTACCGGGAGGACCAGGCAAGCAGCCCATGGCTGTTTACAGCGTGTAGCCTCTTCAGCGGCTCGAGCCGACAACGGTGAGTTATTTTAAGCCACGACAGGGGGGCTGTAAATCGGAAAGAGAGGACTGTGAGTTTGCAGTGTGTTTAGCGATTGTTGCCGTAATTCTAAGCCAATGAAGTGTGTTCCGTCGGCAAGGTAATGGTATTTTTAGCGTTTCATATTGTAATTCTAAGCCGAGGAAGTGTGCCTGACTGGCGTGTGGAGAGGACGGTGAGGTTGTTGTGTTTTTAGCGGTTCATACTGTAATTTTCAGTTGGTTACAGAGCTCCGCGTGAGCACGGGCTTTTATGACTGTCAATATAGCCAGCATCTAACGTTAGCTACTCCTCTGTGCTGTGGAGTAATTTCTGGCTATGTGAGACTAGCATCTACCGTTATCTACTCCGCTGTGCTGTGGAGTAATGTCTGGCTATGTGAGAAAAGCGTCTAGCAACGTTGTTGTGAATGCTGCGGTCTCAGGCTGGCAACCCCCGTGAACTTCGAGTCTGGGCAGGAGGGGGCGGGGGAAACGACTCTCCAGTATTTTGAATTGGTAGTGCAGTAACTATTTTAAGCGCTAGCTGCCAGTATTACACACAATATTACATATTGCACCTTTAAAGTGTATCCTGCTAATTCTTGTACGTTGCATCTATTGCTCTTTGTCAAATTTCCACATCAGCTGGATTACTTTCAAGACTCAGCCCACAAAAACAGAGCTAAAAACTGATCAGATGAGACGCTCTACACTTGGTCCTCTGGTTGAGACTCCCATGCCCGTCCTCTCCAAAACCTCCTTCACGAAGCTTCCTCAGTGGGATTTTGACGATGTTTATAACCAGGATGTTTCACCCAGGCAGACAGTAAGCATGCTATGACAAGATGGGACAGGAATATGATGAATGTTAACTTTGTGTGAGTGGATTATTTGCACAGCCACGTGTTTGGGTGTCTTTGGTGTGACCTCCATGGAAAAGTTGTTACTGCAGCAATTGCTTTTTACTTTGGCTTCTTGCCAATCTTATTGCCCGCTGTTTCTTCAGCTGTAAGAGAGCCCTTATTAAATCACTGGATAGTTTTTTTATTTTATAATTTATCCTACATCCTCAGACATGTGCCCAGTCATGGCGAAACTCTGAATTTGAGAGCTTTAAGAAGGATTTCCTCCCCAACATACATACGTTTCTGCACAAAGACAGTATCAACATGAGCGAGTGGAATCGGCTTTCACATTTTAACAATCCTTTTGGTTTTATGGAGTACAAGTATGATGGTAAGGGTTTCTCAAGTTTCAAATTATTCATTATCATGTGCACAATTACAAGAAAGTTGAAAATGGAAATCTTAAGTCTCAGCTTCCTCCCAACAATGCTCACTCTTGTAACACAATTACAACCACCTAGACATTAGCAATATGCTTGTGAGATTTGACTGCAGAAACTGTTTTGCATTTTAAAACACATTATGTATTTGATATGTTTTTTGTTGTTGTTTTTTGTACTTGTTTTTGCAGAAGTGATGGCTTCAGTAAAGTTGATCCCAAAGCCAAAAGAGCCACTGCTCCTTCCAAAACCAGGTGGTGACGGGTGTGTGCGCTGTGCTGTGGTGGGCAATGCGGGGATCCTCAATGGCTCTAAAATGGGGAAAGAGATTGATGCTCATGATTACGTTTTTGGTAAGAGAAACATTCATTTAGTTTGTATCCAAATGGTGGGCAACAGGGTTTAAAGGCAATTTGATGGAAGATCATACATCCCTGTGTCAGTTTTGTCTCTTCTTTACATCTGTAAGCAGCACTAAATCATTACCTATATTTGCCAAGGCAATATTAAATTCTGGTAGGGATCCCGTAATTTGTGCATGGTGAGATGCCAATAAAAACCATCATGGCGATTTACAACAGTCTGTCACAAAGCCTCACATCTTTTACTGTTAACTCAAATATTTACCAGTTATTTAAAACACTGGTGAGCAAATATTATATATATATATATATATATATATATATATATATATATATATATATATATATATATATATATATATATATATATATATTGTCAGTGTACTTATTATGGGAGTGCGCTGAGCCACGATACTGAGCAGTAGTTTGTTTACATACTTCGGCTGACTAAAACGAACGAACGAGTATCAGGGATGTCAAATGTGGATTTCAAGATAATGGTTATCAGCTTTGAGCTTGCTTAGCAACAAGGAACCAGGATGTTGCTTTCCTTCACTGCTGTTCTAAAGAGCTGATAACATCAAGTGAACAAAGACATATTTAATGAAAGCCAGTTCTACCCACCCAGATGCTTTCTACACACGTCATAATACAAAGTACATACAGTCCCCTCCAAAAGTATTGGAACGGCAAGGCAAATTCCTTTGTTTTTGTTGTTCACTGAAGACATTTGGGTTTAAGATCAAAAGATGAGTATGAGACAAGAATTTTAGAGACATCAGAATTTTAGTTTTTATTTCCTGGTATTTACATCTAGATGTGTTAAACAACTCAGGACATATCTCCGTTTGTATTAGACCACTGCATTTTTATGTGAGCAAAAGTATTGGAACAAATAATCTTAAAGTAAATAACATTTAATATTTGGTGGCATAACCCTTGCTTGCAATAACTGCCTCAAGCCTGCAACCCATCGACATCACCAAACTGTTGCATTCTTTATTTGTGATGCAATTCCAGGCTTTTACCGCAGCTTCTTTCAGTTCTTGTTTGTTTCATGGGGTTTTCTCCCTTCAGTCTCCTCTTCAGGAGGTGAAATGCATGCTCTATTGGGTTAAGGTCAGGTGATTGACTTGGCCAGTCTAAAACCTTCCACTTTTTTCCCCTGATGAAATCCTTTGTTTTGTTGGCAGTGTGCTGTTGTCCTGCTGCATGATAAACTTCCTCCCGATTAGTTTGAAAGCATTTCTCCGTAAATTGGCAGACAAAATGTTTCTGTACACTTTTGAATTCATTCTGCTGCTACCATCATCAGTTACATCATCAATAAATATGAATGAGCCTGTTCCAGAAGCAGCCATGCACGCTTAAGCCATGACATTACGCCCAAGCCATGACATTACATTACCATGCTTCACAGATGAACTTGTATGCTTCGGATCATAAGCAGTTCCTTTCTTTCTCCATACTTTGGCCTTTCCATCACTTTGCTAGAGATGAATCTTGGTCTCATCAGTCCATAAGATTGTGTTCCAGAACTATTGCAGCTCATCTCTGTACTTCTTTGCAAATTCCAATCTTGCCTTCCGATTCTTACTGCTGATGAGTGGTTTGCATATTGTAGTATGACCTCTATATTTCTCATCTCGGAGTCTTCTTCGAACAGTGGATTGTGATACCTTCACCCCTGCACTCTGGAGGTCGTTGGTAATGTCACTTAATGATGTTTTGGGGGTTTTCTTCACAGCTCTCACAATATTTCTGTCATCAACTACTGTTGTTTTCCTTGGCCGACCTGTTCGACGTCTATTGCTCTGTACACCAGTAGTTTCTTTTTCAGGACATTGCCCAATGTTTCTCCAATGGCTCTAGTCGATTTTCCTTCTTTTCTCAGCTTGAAAATGGCTTTCTTTTCTCCCATAGATAGCTCTCTGGTCTTCATGTTGGTTTATTTTCTTCAACAAGAAATGCAGTCTTTATAGCTTTAAACCAAGGATAAAAACTTAGACTAGTCATGCAGAGCTATTTAATGTTTGAACAATCAACCTAAAAAGCAACACCTGGGCAACAAGAAACATGTTCCAATACTTTTGCTCACTTGAAAAATGGGTGGGTTCAAACAAATGGTGATATGTAATGAGTTGTTTAACACATCTAGATGTAAATACCAAGAAATAAAAGCTGACATTCTAAACTATTGTCTCATAGTCATCTTTTGATCTTAAACCCAAATGTCTTCAGTGAACAACAAAAACAAAGGAATTTGCCTTGCCGTTCCAATACTTTTGGAGGAGACTGTAGCTCCCACTACTATGGTTTTACTTATTTTAATCAAACTGCTCAACTAATCACCAGAGCAAGACTTTAACCGCAAGCTTAAATTGATAAAGATTATAACAGTTTAATGTCAATATAAAAAATTATTTACCTACAAGCCAATACTGTACTATTATTTGGCAACATTTACAACCTTGAGTCTAGATATAGATCCTTCTGAAGCTTCTTTCAAGCTCTGGTAATGTGAGTAAAAGCTACTCTAGGATATTGTTTGAAATAATTTCTGTATTTGCTTTATGTTAGTGGCTGAAAACATCCTACCAGTCTGCACTAGAATTTTCCCATATTATGTTTTATTTATTTTATTCTCTACATTTAAAAGTCCTGCAGACTTTATTATCAAACTTATAAAAACAATTAGGAAATTGGATATTATTTGTAGCCACATTGCCCAGTTCTATAGTTTGACATTTTGAGGATTATGCTTTTTCAATTTTTTGCAGGGAGATGGGGTAATTACAGTTTTTCTTGATTGCTTTGACCTGCTTAAAGAAACTGGGATCCACTCGGTTTTCATCATCACTGTCTCAGCAGAGCAGAAGACACTTCTTGCAAATGTGTTAACTCTTTCTCATTGGATTGACACATTTTCCCCACCCTTTTGCAGAACAGTTAACACGGATTTCATTCAAGCAGTCCAAACTCCATTGTTTTAGCTATGGTAACCAAACAAATACCATCTGTTCCTAACTATTAGAAACTACCTACATCAGTATGAAATCACAGAAGCACCTGTCTGACACTCCTTCACAAAAATCTTCAATTAGCAATCAGTCAGCAGGGTTAGTCCATGTGGCCCCATCGTCAAGACAGAAGAGACTAAGTATCAATAGTGGCTATTTCTTATACTCTACAGTAATAGATGTTTATACTTTGCTGTAATATATTTTATTTTTATTTTCTTAATTTCTTATACTCTTATAGATTTCATTTTATGTATTTTGTGTAATATTTACAGTATTTCAGTTTTCAGCCACAGTTTGAAAATAAGAATCAATGGAATCAATAAAATTTGCATCAAAGCATTTCTGATTCAGGATCCAATCCTTTGTAAGAAGGCAAATTTGACAACAAATGGCACTGACATGAAAGCTATGTACAGTAATAGGCTACAATAGATAGATAGATAGAGATACTTTATTTATCCCAAAGGAAATTAAGGTGTCCAATAGCTTATACACAACATACATCCACATAGGCACACAGTGTGATGTCATGAGAGGTTTTTCTTTGTAGCAGGTGGGGTGTAGGGCAGAGAAGAGCCAAAAAGTGGTTGCAGGCAAACAGAGGTTTTATTTTAAGCAGTCTTTTCCAAAAATAGTCCAACAAAAAACAGTAACTCAAACTCAAAAATGTACTGGGAGTATAACTACTAGGTTTAGCAAAGTCCTGGTAGCTTAGGTTCTTTCCCCATGACTTCTGCTTTTCTTCTCTCTGCCTCTGCTCTCTTTAGTCTTCTTCCAGTGCATGAGCACCTGCAGTAATCAACAGGCTGAGGCATTTGCACCTCCATGTGCAGTGCATTCTGGGACTTGTAGTGTGGGTGGTGGCCATTTTGTCACTGGGTAGCCACTCCTGTAATATAGCGTCCCTCTACCACACGTCCCCTTGTGATGCCACAACAGACATATGACATATGACATCCAAGCACACATACTACATAAATACAAAGAAAGATATCAATAGTGTGCCCTTACAGTAAAGTTTGGTTGTAGTATGTTTAAAGGAGTGGTGTGGAAAAAATGCAGAAAGGTGCAATGGCATCATAGTGCAAGATAGCGTCAGTGCAAATTCTATATCTATTCAAGTACAACAGGCAACACAATATATCAAAAATAGAATAATCATTACTTAACTATACGTAGACACTAGTAAAAGTTTAAGTTACGTAAAGTTGAAAATTGTCCATACAGACAAAAGGAAAACATGGTGTATTGACCATACATGCAAGCTAGAAAAACATGACAAGCAATGGTGCACTGATTGGCACTGAGTGCTGTATTTTGTATTATGCTGTCCACTGTGTAATGGTTGATTGGAAGAGCTCAAACACTTGTTTGCAAGTTGTGTTGTTTGATGGCAAAATTTGCTTTTGTTGCATATTTTAAATGTTTTGGCATGGTTAGAGCCTTTTGCAAACAAAATATGTCATTTTGACCATGAGTGCCACTGTTTCGGCCTGTGTGTTAACTGTTTTGAAAAATGCTGAGTTTGAGTTGACTGCTGCATCAAAGCAATCAAGAAAAACTGTAATGTCACTCTTCTGTTTGTACGCTAAGAATTAAGCTACCGCCAGCAGCTGCTTACCTTAGCTTAGCATAAAGACTGGAAACAGGGTCCAAAGTTGACAAAATACAAACATCTCTAAAGCTAACTAAGTAAAATTGTATCTTGTTTGTTTAATCTGTACAGAAACTCTTTATGAGAAAAAAAGTGTAAAATACGTTAACTCTCTGTCAATGTGAGGTTCAACAAGAAAGTTAAAACCATGTGTACAGGTTTTGCTCTGAATGGAGAAAATGCAGTGAATTGCCCTTTTGTCAGTAAAAATGTAAAAAATAAAGGTTTCACACATTTTAGAGCGGTTTTAAGCAGCATTAAGGCATTGACTACAATGTCTAACACCTTTTTACCACTATAGGTGTTGCAAAAACTGAGAATTGGTCGCTTAAATTGTTATTTAAGTTTCCCTTAAGTTTCCCTTTAACCTTGGCAGAAGATATGAATAATAACTTCAGCGTCATAAACATTTGAGTAGGACTATTTCTTTGTACTTGTTTGTGCAACAAAGTCAATTCAACCTGCAAAACACATGGCCGGGAAAGAAAGATAAATTCCAGTTAAAAAAAGACATCATCGGCCCTTTGAAGGTATTAAAATGTTTTTGTATATGATTGCAGCAAGCTATACGGACACGTAATACACCTATAATCAAACATGTATTGTTGTATTGTATTAATGAATCCTTTTAGTGGAGTCAGCACCGTCAGACCTACAAAAATCACTGTCACCACTGCTCGCAACAGTAGCAGGAATCTCATCAGAACATAATGGCAGATGTTTAGCCAATGAACTTAAAATAACAAATCATTTATTTATTTATTTTAGATTTTTGTGTGGAATTTTAGGCCTTAAGTTTTGTCAGGACAGCTTAGACATGAAAGGGAAGAGAGAGGGGGAATGACATGGAGCCCAGTATGACCTACTCAATAGCACTTTTGCTGCTTGACAGAGCAAGATCCATGAAACAAACTGAGCCGTATTTTTTGTTAACGTTAGCTACCTGATTGAGTCTCCAGATAAGAGACAGCTAACGTTAACTGTTAGCTAATCTTAAATCAATCAATCAATCAAAACTTTTATTACAGACTCAAGGTCCAAATCACCCACAACAATACATAAATACATATCAATAAACGCACATGCATACACACCTACCTACACATTTAATAAATATAAAAACAAACAAATTTAAAAAAAAAAATTATTGTTCTACCAGGAGACAATTATACCAATGTTTCCACATACGGGATTGGTAGCGTGTAGTGCTTAGACGTATGTCAGTTAAGCCCATTATTATTTCATTTTGTGACCCATCAAGCCGACACATGAATTTAAACATTAGGTTTCTTAAAACAGCATGAAAGGTATTCACTCTTGCGACCACAAACATCTCACTTGCACTACACCATCTTGGTTTTGTGAGTAATATTCTCATTGCGTCATTATATGCTACTTTCAATTTTAAAAGACTTGCCTTTTTATAGTTTGACCACAAGTGCGCAGTATACAACGGTGTGCAATATGCTTTGAACAGAGATATCTTTACACCAGCCGTACATGCCCTAAATTTACGTAAGAGACTATTGGCTTGTGCATACATCATGCGACATTGCCTGTAAATATCTTCATCATCTGTCATTTTATCCGTGATAAAATGACCAAGGTATTTCACCCTTTCACAGACACTAAGCGTATTATTAGCCAATTTAAAATCAGGGAAATTCAAACCTTTATCATCTTTAGTTCTACTGATCATGACAACACTCTTTTTGGCGTTATATTTAATATCATGTTCCACACCATATACCGAACAGATTGTAAGAAGCTGATGTAATCAGGCACTACTTGGGCTAAAAATCACAAGGTCGTCAGCATACATAATATGGTTCACTACTAAATTACCAATCATGCACCCAGTATTACAGGCTCTCAACTGCCTGGACAGATCATCCATATAAAGATTAAAAAGAGCCGGTGACAAAATACCCCCTTGTCTGACTCCATTACCAACCCCAAAAAAAGCTGACACACTATTGCCCCACTTCACTTGCATAGTCTGGTGAGCATACCAGTAAGCTAAAATTCTCACAATATACTTGGGCACCCCTCTTTGCCTTAATTTGTTAAATAATTTGTCATGATTTATGCGGTCAAATGCTTTAGAAGCATCAATAAAACACATAAGAACTGATGAGTTTTTATCTCTATATTTGTTCACAATTTCCTTTAGGGCATATATACACAAGTCAGTGCCATGTTTAGCTTTAAACCCAAACTGGTTGTCGGTGGTGTTAATAAATTCATTTAATCTGTCCAACAGAATTTTTTCTAGTACCTTTGATAATATGCTCGCTAAAGCTATAGGCCTATAGTTATCTAAACTGCCGATCTTCCCAGCTTTGTCCTTAATAACTGGAACTAAAAGAACAGCCAACATTAAGTCTGGCAATACACCATGTATCATAAAAACAGTAAAGTAAATGGCGAGCAAGGGAGCTATTCTTATACTGGCATTTTTAAGATGCTCAGCAGAAATACCATCCAATCCACTAGCTTTGTTATTAGAAAGCTTATGTATGGCTTGGTGTACCTCATGTGACATAATCACCACTGATTCCAGCGAAGTATTGCTCTCAATGTGTTCTACTTTATACAAATCAGTATGAATACAGTTGAATAAGGTACTATAGTGATGAAATGAAATGATTCAATATTATCAGTAACGTTATCCCAGGGTCATCATCTATTGTTGGCGCACGTTGATTAAAGCTATGATATTAAAGATTATGTCTTAGCATTTTAAATGAATAAATTCCATGTAACTGTTACAGTTTCGACTGTAGCAGCGATGTTAGTAGCATTTAAACCAGCTCCGTCTGTTTATTCGGCAGTATATAAAACCTAAGATCGGAATTATTTTATTAGACGCGCAGAATGCCACACAGCCACTTTTCTGCATTGTACCAAGCAAAAAAAACAATTGTAAATATGACAGAGTAAAGATTAACCGCTAACAAGGTCTACACAATTGTATATTGTTTTTATTGGGCATTCCCAGTACTGGGAACTTAAGTGGAACTTAAGTGTTTACCCAGCTAGAATATTTTTGTTCCAAGAACGTTCTGAAAATGTAATCATGCACTGTTCTTGTAATGTTCAGTTCAGTAGTACTGATGGTCAAGGTTTCAGACAGGGTCCTGTTGACCCTGACCTGCTGGGTACAGTTGGGGAGGACGAGTGATATGATGCAGTGATTAAGGCGTATTGAGGAGAACATGAGGCTGTAGGGTGTTAAAGGCTAAACGGAAATCTACAAACAACCAGTGTTGTAATCAACACCTAAACTGAGTCATCACCAAGACCAGAGTGTATCGAGACCGAGACAAGACCAAGACCAGATTTAGGACAGCTAGAGCTTCTTCTCCTGTCTCACGCATTCACTTTCTGTCTGTAAAGGGGAGAGGGGGGTTTACGGTAACATAATTCAAATTAGATATGAGTCAAGTTATTGCTTGCATTTGCAAGTTTTAACACATAGGGCTAAATCAGACAATGCAGGTAATTTAGCGAAATCCCTACAGTTGTGGTCTTGGCTGGTTTTAAAATAAAATGGTTTTAAAATAAAATCCTGAGTCCTCTTCATCCGAGACCGAGACAAGACAGAGTAAAAATGTAGTTGATTCCGAGACGAGACCTTTAAAGTGACCATATTATGCTCATTTTCAGGTTCATAATTGTAATTTGAGATTGTATCAGAATAGGTTTACATGGTTTAATATTTTTGATGTACTGCCTATTGTTGCAGATCCTCTTTTCACCCTAGCACCCTAGCTAGGTAAGGCTCACAATTGCCAGCTAGCTGTTTCTCCAACTTTGGCCTGTACAAGACAGGATTAGCCGGGAGACTTCTTCTAAACGAGGGCGCACTTCCAACAGGTGGAATACCTGCAGAACAGGGACATGCAAGTAGTTCTATACAATTTAATTTACAAAGGCCACTCTCACATTTGGATCTGTATGTGTGGCAGGATGAATGGTGCAATCACCAAAGGTTATGAGGAAGACGTCGGAAACAGAACATCGGTGTACATTCACACGGCCCACTCCATCACATCTGCGCTGTATTTCTTCAAGACGTTTGGATATACTACTGTCCCTCATGATGAGGTACTCAAACTTGTATGTTATGTGTAATATCATATCATAATGGTTTATACCCCACACATACACACTTATCTGTCATCCTCTTCTTTTTGACAGGGTATAAAATACGTGATGGTTCCTGAGGGTATGAGGGATTTCAATTGGCTCGAGGGTCTTCTCAAAGGAGAAAAAATCGCTGCTGGCCCATATAAAAACATAAGGTGAATATCAACTCTTATCACGACAACTTAGACGAGGGTAACATTCACACACAAACACAAAAACACAGTATATCCAGTGCTGGAACATATGGGACTGGGCTTGAAGATGTGTCGCCAGGTCACCATGTTGATGGAAAGAGTCTCATATCTGAGGCAGGTAAACATTTATAACATTTAAAGTAATTTTACTCACAAGTTCCTAAATTAGTGAAAAAAGGCAATCAGTTAGTACATTTTATGGAGGTAACAAGTCATGTTAAACACTCACAATATACACTATACGCTCCATTGTGGCTCAGGCAGAAAGTCACCAAACTCCCTTTCAAAAATAGGGCAATTTAATCTGCCAATCTAGAAGCAAAACTCATTACCAAGAGCAAAATGTAACTTGAGGTGCCTTCCTGCTCCAATTTTGCCTCAGTTTCCAGCAGAGAGAATTAACTGCATTGTAGAGACAAGAACGCTAGCTTTGCATCATTCCGTCATGTGTTTTAACCCTGTAGGCCATGGACGTACTATGCTGGGCAGTACAATGACACCCGCTTCTATGTTCTGCACCAGGACTTCCTCAGATACATTCGAAACAGGTCAGCCTCTGCTCACAATCATACCAAAATATTTTACTTTTAATGGTTTATAATTACAATGATAACTTTATTTGTAATATGATTTTTAATGTATGTTCACTTGACACTGTTCATTGCCCACAGGTTCTTAATGTCTCCTAATCTAAATGCTTCATACTGGGCATTAGTCAGACCAAGCAATGGGGCATTCACTCTCTTCCTGGCTCTGCATACCTGCGACACTGTAAGTTATTAAACATGTCCACATCTATAGCTACTGTTAGTGAGTTCTATCTGCTGATTGGCAGATTACATTTGGACAGAGCCAAACAAGTATTTTCCCTTGTTTCCAATATTTATGCTAAGCTAAGCTAACCATATGCTGGCTGTAGCTTCCAATTTACCAGACAGACATGAGAGCAGGGCTTAATTTGAACCTGAACACGCCGTTCCGGCACCTCCGACGTTGGATCCGGAACCTTTTTTATTGGATCCGACACCTCCTGTGTCACTATGAAAAATGAATTGCCTAAATAAAAAATAAAAAATTACTTTATTCTTTATTCCCCATTGAAGTTCCACAAAAAGCTTGTGTTTGCATTTTCGATGCGTTTTGAGTTTTGGGTTTTGAGCACTTCAACTGACACATGCGCTTGTGCTGGTTGAGATTGCTGTTAGCCTCGTTTCACTCAGGGGAAAAATGTCAAAAAGACAACAAAGTTTGCTTAACTTGTTCAAATACGCTGGCCAGTCGGCTCCCAAACAAGCAAAAATCATTTCAGCCGATCAAGAATGTGGATTCATTACATTTCGTACCCATGCTGTGCATGTTCTGAAATTAAAATAAACATTGCCCTGATGTACACACAGCATTGTTAGGTTTTTTTAGTCAGAGAAGCTAAGTAGGCTGTGTAATTTTTTTTGTTCCATTACCCCCCCCTCTGCGCTCCGGGACCTCCCACTTTACAAATTAAGCACTACATGAGAGTAGTATCGATCTTCTCATTTAAGTCTTGGCAAGAATATGAATGAGCTTATTTCTAAAAATGTCAAATTGTTCTTTTAACAAATAATTTAGTCCCTGTTCTCTGTTTTTGTTGTTCTCAGGTGAATGCATATGGATTCATGACTGAGGACTACAAGAAATACTCAACTTACTACTTTGAGAAAAATATTAAAACCCCTGTCATTCTCTACGCCAACCATGACTATATCCTGGAGAAAAACATGTGGAAAAAACTGCATGACAGCAAAATAATTAAGCTTTATCAAAGAACAGAGTTAGAAACAGGGACGAAAAAGCCAAAACAACACTGATACACTGAGAATGGAAGGAATGGCATCAAGAATGTAGTGATTTTGTTTTAAATTTGAATTATTTACCCAAACCCTGCAAGACATATGAGTGGCAGTTTTGTCTTTCTAAGGTGTTTCTCCATCTTAGTAGATATTTCAATATTTATTCGACCCTCATTGATATGGGGTTACCGGGAATACAACATCATCACGAGGTGAGGTTTAACAGCACCACAAACTACTTCCCCCAATGTGAACAGAAGGTTAAATCGACACATCTGGTATAACAGTTTTAGAAAACAGTGGACATTATAACCTATATGAAGGTATAAAGGGGCTTTGGTATTGGACGGTATTAGTTAGTTTTAGCTATTTTTTTCTCAGAGATGTCAAAATAACTATAAAAGTACCAAATATACACCGAATTTAGGTAACAAATTGCAAGAACGCCAAATAATAGATGGTTTCGTGTTTACAAATAATCAATGATGCGCGCATCAGTGGGATATAAAACTCACTGCCACAATGTCATGATAAATTATAGACCTTTGCAGTACTTTGGAAAAAAATCTACTTACCCAAAACCACTAACCTTTTAGAGATAAACTCAAATTTGTTGGCTCCAGATATAGCTAACATGAATTCTGGCTAATATGCTAACCCAGACTACACAAAATTAGCTCTTACAGTTAGTGAGAAATGATCTGTTTATTTTACAGATTAAGAGCACTGAAATGCCCTCACGCAAGTTACGTTAGCATATATGAAATTCCCGCTGTGGACAAGTTAAGAACGCAAAGCCCTTTCTTTCTTTGTATTGTCAATGTTAGCATGTAAGCTAACTGTGTTCTGTTGTAGTGATTACCATCAAGATATACCATAAAACAGAATATATATTTAAATGTTTTATGATAGCTGTCTGCTATCTAAAAATTTTTTTTAAAAGCAACATTAACATAATTAAAAAATCAGCCTATTATCAGCTTAAAAATATATCAAGGGTTAAAGGACTTATGTCTCAGCAGGATCTGGAAAAACTTGTCCATGCTTTTATCTTCAGTAGACTTGACTACTGTAACGGTGTCTTTACAGGTCTCCCTAAAAAATCAATCAGACAGCTGCAGCTGATTCAGAACGCTGCTGCTCGAGTCCTCACTAAAACCAAGAAAGTGGATCACATCACTCCAGTACTGAAGTCTCTACACTGGCTTCCAGTGCCTCAAAGAATTGATTTCAAAATACTTTTACTGGTTTATAAATCACTAAACGGTTTAGGGCCAAAATACATTTCTGATCTGCTACTACATTATGATCCACCTAGACCTCTCAGGTCGTCTGGGACAGGTCTACTTGTTGTCCCCAGAGTCAGAACTAAACAGGGGGAAGCAGCGTTCAGTTTTTATGCTCCACATATTTGGAACAAACTCCCAGAAACATGTAGGTCCGCTGCAACTCTTAGTTCTTTTAAATCTAAAGACCTATCTTTTTGATGTTGCTTTTCTTTAAATAATCTATTTTATTAACTTTAATTTCTTATACTGCACTGTAACTTTTATTCTTATACTGCACTATCAATTTTATTCTTGTCTTTTAATGTTTTTAATTTGTTTATTATTGTTTTTTAATTGTTTTCTAACTGCTCTTTAATGTTTTATGTAAAGCACTTTGAATTGCCCTGTTGCTGAAATGTGCTATACAAATAAAGCTGCCTTGCCTTGCCTAAAAAGCTAATTCTGCACAATTGAAAGGGAGTTTTTTTTCTTTTTCTCTTTTTTATCCCCCACAATCTCGCAGTCGCGCACATCTCACAATGACTTCGCCCAGAAACCCATCTATGTAGTGAGTTGTGAATTAAAAATATGATAAAAGTGTGGGATCATAGAAATAAAATGTCAGTCAGCAAAAATGTGTAAAAAACCCACTAACTTCATATTTGACCAAATGGCACCAGTGCTGAAAAAGTAGAACTGTACTTTACCTCAGTAATTCCAGATACTTTATACTTCACTGCAGTCCAGAAGGAAATATTGCACTTTTTACCTCACTATCTTTTTACTTACTTATTTAATTGCTGCTTACATGTTAATGACACACCCACCCACACACGCATGCGCGCACACACACCCACCCACCCACACCCACACAGAGGGGAAGATATGCAAAAACAACTTAACAGGATTTGTACCCAGGGTTCAAAATAAACTTTTTTGTCCACCATTGTAAGAAATGAATAAATATTTATATAAATATAAAACTAATAGAAACAAAAGTCCATTATCCCTTTTATTTACTTATGGGTAGCTAAAATGCTGTTGTGGTTTATTCTTCATGTGGCTGACAGGCAGGTGGATGCTACAGCAATATAACAACATAATAAAACAAAGTACATCATATGAAAAACAAATGAGAGTGGTTGTTGAGTGGACTGCACAGCTTGAGTTGAATACTGTGAACAAGTTTATTGAAATATTTGGTGTACTGGAGTAGTCCTTTAGCGTTCACGCCTTTAAAAGGGATCATCCTAAAAACACGAAGTGGCGTCTCAGATGGAGTAGAGTCTGAGTTGCTCCTCCATTTCTCCCTCGGATACCTCCCCAAACGTCTCCTGGTTGTCTTTCAGCAGCTGGAAGATGGCTGCCAGCTGCTCACGTTGCACCCTGGGAAGACAAATACAGTGGGGGAAATAAGTATTTGACCCCTTGCTGATTTTGCAGGTTTGCCCACTTACAAAGAATGCAAAAATCTACAATTTTAATCATATGTACATTCTAACAGTGAAAGACAGAATCCCAAAGAAAATTCCAGAAAATCACATCATATGAATTTATTAAAATTGATAACCATCTGATGAGGAAAAACAAGTATTTGACCCCCTGGACAAACAGCAAGTATTCTGGCTCCTACAAGCCAGTTAGTCTTTCTTTAAGACACAGCCCCAATCCGAACCAATTATCTACATCAAATACACCTGCCTCACCTCGTTACCTGTATAAAAGACACCTGTCAACACCCAAACAACCAGCATCCAACATCACCACCATGGGCAAGACCAAAGAGCTTTCTCACGGACATCAGGGACAAGATTGTTGATCTGCACAAGGCTGGGATGGGCTACAAGAGAATCGGAAAGCAACTTGAGAGAAAAGATCAACTGTCGGTGCAGTTATCAGGAAATGGAAGAAGCACCACACCACCGCCAACCTCCCTCGGTCTGGGCCTCCACACAAGATCTTGCCTCGTGGGGTGTCCCTGATCATGCGAACGGTGAGGAATCATCCCAAAACCACAGGGGGGAACTGATGAATCAACTGAAGGCAGCTGGGACCACAGTTACAAAAGAAACGGTTGGTAACACACTACGCCGTCATGGATTGAAATCCTGCAGCGCACGCAAGGTCCCCCTGCTCAAGAAGAAACATGTACAGGCCCGCATGAAGTTCGCCATTCACCACCTGGACGACTCAGAAGAGGCCTGGAAGAAGGTGATGTGGTCAGATGAGACCAAAATAGAACTTTTGGCCTCAACTCAACTCATCGTGTTTGGAGGGCAAAGAACACCGAGTACAACCCAAAGAACACCATCCCCACCGTCAAGCATGGTGGTGGCAACATCATGCTTTGGGGGTGCTTTTCAGCCAAGGGGACGGGACAACTCCATCGTATTGAGGGGAGGATGGGACGGGGCCATGTATCGTGGAATTCTGGACCGACATCTCCTTCCCTCAGTGAGAGAGCTGAAGATGGGTTGAGGATGGGTGTTTCAGCACGACAACGACCCTAAGCACACCGCCAAAGCAACAAAAGAGTGGCTGAAGAAGAAGCACATCAAGGTTCTGGAGTGGCCTAGCCAGTCTCCAGACCTGAATCCGATTGAAAATCTTTGGAGGGAGCTTAAAATTCGAGTTGCCAGGCGACAACCTCGGAACCTGAATGATTTGGAGGCTGTCTGCAGGGAGGAGTGGGCCAACATCCCTGCCGAAATGTGCACAAACCTTGTCACCAACTATAAAAACCGTTTGACATCTGTGCTGGCCAATAATGGCTTTTCTACAAAATATTAACATGCTGTTTATCCAGGGGGTCAAATACTTGTTTCTTCCTCATCAGATGGTTATCAATTTTAATAAATTCATATGATGTGATTTTCTGGAATTTTCTTTGGGATTCTGTCTTTCACTGTTAGAATGTACATCTGATTAAAATTGTAGATTTTTGCATTCTTTGTAAGTGGGCAAACCTGCAAAATCAGCAAGGGGTCAAATACTTATTTCCCCCACTGTATATCAAAGAAATATTTTGTGGTAAAAGAACCCAAAAAAAAAAAATTGTAAAAACAGACAGCACCGGTACCGTAAATATATGTAAACAAAGCTGAAAAAAAAAACACAAATCTGAGCTCCACCCAGCGTCCATTAGGGAAAGTGAGCCCTTGTAATTATGAATAAGAACTGAGCTTTTCCAACTGTAAACAAGACAGGTAAGTTTAAAAATGTCAAAAGATGAACTAAGTAGGTACATATTCAATATACAAGGATGAACCAAATAAATACATATAATACAATAGAGATTTTAAAGGACTAGTTTGACATTTTGGGAAACATGCTTCATCGCTTTCTGGCAGAGAGTTAGATGAAAAGAATGATACCACTCTCCTGTCTGTACGGTACATTAAGCTACTACCAGCAGCCATTTAGCTTAGCTTAGCTTAGCATAAAGACTGGAAATAGCTAGCCTGGCTCTGTCCAACAGTTACAAAATACAGTAGCCTACGCTTGACAGTGTGTATGTATGTAAGCATGTGGGATCTAAAATAGTGTATTCAGCATGGACCCTGCTACTAGGACAGCACGACCCCCAGTGGACAAATGGGAATATTGAGAAATTGAAATAAAATACTTCTCTGCAAATTTCACAATTTCACACACACTTTTGTCTTGGTATTTCGTCTTTAATTTCCTTTGTATAGTTTATATTTTTACATCAAATACATTTTAGTTTTATACTTTCTCTATTTATCTGTATTTATTTCTGTTTTTGTGCTGAATATCCCTTTTGGGGATCAATAAGGGCTTATCTAACCTTACTTGACAAGTAAAAGTGAATCATTCACATTCACAGCAAGGAATGCTGATAAAGATAAGCTACATGAGTCATGACCCTCATTAACTTGATGTGAGTGAAAGGTCTTTTCCAGTATTTAAAAACGTTTAATTTATTTTAATTATTGGTCACACATTAGCCACATTAAATACATTGAATACAAGGCAAACAGGTCCTCTATCAGTGCTGCTATTGTAAAATACTCTGACATGAATATTCCCCCAGTTGTCTGTCGTCCTGAAATCACATATTACAAGATGTATTACTCATATCAAAGCACAAATGCCCAATTTTACCCTCACCCTCTCTATTCCAGTGTGACTGAATAGTTTTGGAAGTGACTGCCATGTCAGCACAAGTCCCAGTGTCTCCTTGTGGCACAACAGAGAAGAATCCTGAGAGGATTAACTAACACTCTTCTGTCAGAGGTGACGACTGGACACACAATCAACACCTGCTGTGACACCTGAGAATCGCACGCTGAACAATGTGGAATGATGGGGCAGTGGGAGGTGGGTAAGTGGGATGTGTCAGTCGCTTCATGGCCACTTGAGGAAAAAGAGATGACGAGGCCAAAAATCACTGCAAACTGAGAACGCAAATTAGCCTGAAAAACGGCATTATAGTTTTTCACACAATGGCCAGAAAGTGACTCCCCTGCGATAAACGGGTGAGAATAACTCATACTTTACCACATATTTGCTCCTTTTTCAGGCTTACAGACAGTTAAAGTCTGTGCTGGAGTGTATCCTGCAATGATAAGAGCAGGGAATGCAGATACATTATGTCTGTGAGTGCTCCTCTGTTTTCTATTTTTTCTCCCCAGCAGCAACTGAACGCGTTGTGTGGTTTCTTTAAATCTTTAAGTCTCATGTCATTCATCCTTCAGCTAATGCCTGGCAGAGACTCAATCTCGCCTTACTCTAGTCTAGCCTAAAAAGGAGGGCTGATACAGCACCTAAATGTGGAGTGAACGACCAACAACACACGAACACGTGAAGACAGTGTAGAGGAGATTAGAGGGCTGAAGAAATCGAGTCAACACTGGACTGAGGGAAGCACTGCTACGTGGAAACAAGGGAACTTTATGTAAATGTTGAACGAAAACATTATCTATTCGGTTTTCAGTAAAACTTTGGCAAATAATCTTTTGCCTCTGCATTTTTGTTCTGTTTTGGAGTATTTTGGGAGAACAGAGTTAAGGTGTCTAACTCTGTGAATTTACTAATTTATATGTGACATATTTGGGTACTTTTTCATAAGGCACCCTTTAAATGACTTTATTAATGGTTAATACATTGTTCTCTAATGCTTTTTAGATCAGTTATAAGCTATTAATAACAACACCTTTTGGGTTGCCAGGTTGTCTTTAGTTTTTTTTTATTCATCAGTAAGGCCTCTCAGCTATTAGAAGGGTCAATTGGAAGGGGTTTTCCCCAAATTAATCGTTCTTATTAACAGCTTACAAACACTTTATGAAAGGTGCCTTGTCAGAAAACGGTACCCATATTTGTAGTTTTCACTGACCTCTGCTCCTCCTCCAGCTCCTCTGCTGACATCATCATTTGCAAGTGGTGGGATCGCGCCTTTCCAGGGACGTACTTCAAGGAATCGTTTGCATTCGATTCCTCGTTATCTGATGAAACAGAATAAACTTAGATAAGAAATCTACACTAAACCTTTATTTTGAAAAAAACAAAACAATATATATTTCAATGTTTAACTAACAGCTTTTTCAAAGTGGGTAAAAGTGCTCACCGTTGATCCCTGGGCTCTCTGTGGCTCCTTCAGTCTGGGGGTATGAGAAAGCACACTTTAGGAGCTCCTTATCAGAGAGCCCAATGAATGACCTACGGCTCGCCCCCGACGAGGCCTTGGATGACGAGTCTACCTCTAAACTCATATGCCTACATCCAGGCCTGGGAACGCACAGGCTGGATGTGGAGGAGGAGTGCTCAACTGGTGTTGCCAGTTCTTCAGCGTGAGGGTGGGGATGTGCCTCCTCCTGTCAGAGAATTAAGGGATCAGATGAGGGGCATCAAATCATAATTTTCCCCGTACAACTTAAGCAATTAATATAATTCTTTAACGTCTGAAGTATGTGTACGTCCTTGTAGGCCAGCCCAGATTAGAAACTGCTGTATAGATATTTAGCACCAAACAAATCACTCCTTGTGTTACCTGTGTTCCTCACCTCTCCTGGATGCTGTCTTGGCCTACACTTGGTGCAGGGGTCAGGTTATCGTTTCATACTTTGCTCCCTTGGGTGCTGATTTGACATCTCTCTCCCTGTCCTTTGACCTCTCTACATCCAGATATCCTCAACAGGCATTTTAGAGGCTAAAAACAGGTCAGGAAGGGTCCTGACAGCTACCGGAGAGGTGTTTTTAGTAAAGTCATGTTGCTTCTTTCTATTTATTGATATAAATTTAGGCTAAAAAGACACAACAAAAGACAGTTACGGCCAGTTCATGTTGTTGAAGTCCTCCTACTTGTTGCCCTCTCTGCCCCCAGTGCCCTTTATTTTTGTGCACGGCAACGCAGGTGGGTGGGATATCGTCTGCTAAAAGGTCTGCTGAGGTGGAAATCAGCCACATTTAAGAGACATGAATATTGCGCTCTGTACTGTGTTTTTCCATTTTATGCTACTTCACACTTCTACTCAATACATTTTACAGGGAAATGTTGTAATTTGTAGCCTACTTTACTACATTGATTTGACATGAACAGGGCTGCAGCTAACTAGCTAATTATTATCATTATTGAAAATTCTGATTATTCTCTTGATTAATTGAATAATCTTTGGATTACATAATTATAGCAAATCCTAGTTTCCCAAAATCCAATGTGACATCTTCAAAATGTCTTCTTTCTTCTGATCAACACTCCAAAACCAGATGACTAAAGAACAGTAACAACAATTAAAAACAAAACACTTAAAATACAAAAATTACTTTAACTATTATCAAAATTCTAGCTGATTAAATTCCTGTTGATGGACTTATCAATTAATCAACTAACCGCGGAAGCTTCAGACATTCAAAACATGATTATAAAGTAGAACGCATTTAACTACTGCAGTCTATAAAACAAGCTTAGCTTCATCTGGACCTGGTACAATGTTACAATTCTACTTAACATGTTAATGAATTAGTGATCTGCTTAAGTGCAATTTAGAGGTAAAGGCTACTTCTCTTGAGTATTTTTTTAGTGTGTAGGCTACTTGTTACTCCATGAAATGTATCTTCGTGTGCATATTCAGGGTTTCCATTAAATATCTTTCTTGCCTTTTTCTTTTGATTGTAATACCTGATTACATCACACTGCATTTAATTCAATTTATAGGCTAATTTTTAATTTCTAATTTTTATTTTCATTATTGCTACTTTTACTTAAATAGACGATTTGAGTGCTTCTTCCACCTCTGACTGGACTTGTAAGCTGCATCTGACTGGGAGGAAAACAGATTGAGAGAATAACATAATAAAATGCAAAAGAAAACAAACAAGCAGAGCTTTCCCATGACAGGCCGAACACAGACAACTTACTGAAAGCACAGATTTCACTACATCCCAGTGATCATGCGTGCTCCCGCTGATCTCACACCAGTCGTCCTCCTCCTTCTTCTTCTTCTTGTCCGGTAAATAGCCATTCTGCTTCGTTTGATCTAATCCCCCGGCTGCGCCGTCTCCTCTGTTTCCGAAATAACTTGCAAAGTCGACTGTAGGCGACGAGCCGTTAAATAGCGACGTTGCGACCACAATCGCGAGAAGAGTGAAGATAACAGCTGATAATACAAAAGTTAGATCCATATTTGTGGAGCTCGGTGGATGGTGTGTTCAGGCCTGTATTGTGACTGTCTCTATCCCGCTTTCTGTTCACCTGAGGCGGCTGCATTCACTCACAGTTGACCATCCCCGCAGCTTGTAATAAGCCTCACCAAACATCTACGTTAACGAGCAGCATTACGGGATATGGTAGCCTACAATCTTCTCTACGACCAGGACGTCACATCCTCCGGTCCCGCCTCCCCCCCTCCCTGTGTTTATATCCCCACACCGCCGGGCGAATCAGGTGGGCTGGCACGGCACGTTGCAACGTGCTCGGCTCTCTACTTTCGCCGTTAATCCCTTCAGAGGTGAGTGTAGGCCTACCGCACACAACGTGAGATTGAAATGGTTTGTGACAGGACCCGTGTACTGGGTGCAGGCTATTAAAGTCAAGCAGGGTTTACAGCCCCTGACAAAAGTCTTGTCGCTTACCTAAGTTGTAGGAACAACAAATAATAACTTGACTTGTAGTTGATCAATTGGAATCCGAAATGGTTTATATGAAAAGACAATTAAGGCTTCTGGATTTAAGGCTTCTGAAGTCTTGTATCAGTCATTGAGTTGTCTAATTGAATTAGGACAGAAAGGTCAGATTGGGCTTGGACAAAAGTCTTGTCGCATACAAAAATACAGTAATGTACGGTAGAAATGTATTTATTTTTAATACACAACATGCTACAATAACGTCAGAGCATCCGTAAAGTCATGGTGCCTTGGGAAAAAGAAAATGAGCTTGGAGGACTACATCCATACTCTTGGCAATGACTCAAATAACTTACGGTATTAAAAAGGTCCCATGGCATGAAAATTTCACTTTATGAGTTTTTTTAACATTAAGATGAGTTCCCCCAGCCCGCCTATGGTCCCCCAGTGGCTTGAAATGGTGATAGGTGTAAACCGAGCCCTGGGTATCCAGCTCTGCCTTTGAGAAAATGAAAGCTCAGATGGGCCGATCTGGAATCTGGTTACCTCCCCTTTCTCTGCTTTGCCCACCCAGAGAATTTGGCCCACCCATGAGAAAGAGAGACATCATGGCTTGCAAATGAGCAAAATGGCAGTTGGTCAAGGCCACACCCCCACCCTGCCCTCAATAGCTACAGACACAGAAATGGCACTAAGGAAAGCTCATTGTGGGACTGGCTCTAGTGGCTGTAATTCTGCACCAAGGCTGAATTTCAGGAAAGAGACTTCAGATACAGTATTAGGGGACCACTAAGGTCTATATAAAAGCATCCAAAGAGCACCATGTCATGGGACCTTTAATGAAGTCATCTGGAATAGCA